>NW_006408574.1:14935743-14963382 GCF_000296735.1 Chrysochloris asiatica
GCTTGAGATATCAAAGAGATTGTCCGATGATTTCCGCATTCTGTTGGGTCACCTCTCTTTGGAATGGGCATAAACATTGATTAGTTGCCTTCAATCCTGACTCATGGTGACCCTAGATGTTTCAGAGTAGACCCGCACTCAATACAATATCCAAGCCTGTGACATTTCAGAAATAGATTGCTAGACCTTTCTTCCAAGGTACCTAAGGGTGGGTTTGAACTGCCAAACATTTAGTAAGCAGCCCAATTCTTAACCACTTGCCCCACCCAAGGACTCCTTTAAGTAGGACTAACCCCATCGTGGAAAAGAAGATAAATCATGGGGCCACGTTGACATAGCTAGGGAGTGTCCCAGCTACAATTGTGAACTTAGATCTGCTTGGTATCAAATCCTGTGACTTTTCTTCTATTCTGACTATAAATTATTAACTGAGGAATTGCATAATTGTTGCTAATTATATTTTCCTGTGAATACTGCAGCAATGTAGATTAAATCAAGTTCGAAAAGAGATACACAGCATAGATTGAAATTGCTTGTTCGAAAGACAGTGAGCAGTTTCCTAATGTACTGGGAGCTTGTGCTGCAAACGTGTGTCTAATATACGTCATTAATTCACTTCTAAATGCTTAATTGAAATAATAACGGTGAATGGTTTTAATGCTTAAATAGCTGAAACATTCACCTAAACAAGTGTTAGAATTTGTACAGTTTTAAAAAATCTATTCATAATGTATTTCTCAGTAGTTTGTCTGTGCCCCCTACAGAACTGATGCAGGAAAAGGTTAAAATAAATATAACAACCTTAACAATTCTTTAAATTTGTTGGGGTGGAGGAGTGTACATAATATGCACATATAAAGTGATCATACAACATCATTGGGGTCAACTTGATTCTGACTCATAGCAACCCTATAGGTCAGAATAGAGCTGCCATATAGGGTTTCCTCGTAGTCTTGGTGTGGCACTATGGATTAATGTGCCAGACTGCAAAGCTATTTGAACTGCAAGGTCAGTGATTCAAGCTCACCAGCTGCTCCTTGGAAACCCTATACAGGGTCGGTATGGGTCAGAACCGACTCGACGGCACTTAACAACAACATAGGGTGTCCTCAGCTACAACCATTACAGAATCTGATCACACATAAGCTCTTAGCTACATCCTTGGATTCATAACGTCCCATGGCTTCTACTAGGAACTCTCCAAGTTTAAAATATTGTCATGCCCATTTTTCAGATTTGAAAGTTCAAATTAAAAGAGATCAAGAATTTGCCATGATCCGAATGTTGACTGAAATGGGTCTCCAATCCTGATCTTTCCGACTCCACTACCCTGGGACTATTGGTCAATAAGTTATCTTCTGGAGTAGTGCTGTATGATCACCACAAGGTCAGCAGTTCAAATCCATCAGCCACGGAAACCCTGTACAGGGCCTCTATGAATTGGAGAGACTCAATGGCACTTAACAAGAGGTAGACTAGGAGGTAGTTGGAAATTTTGTATAGAAAATACTCCTTTTCTCCATATAAAGGAAATGCACTTTCTTTCTCTTCTAGGCAGCAGCTCCTTTTGCTGTTGGGCAGTGCTGTCTTCTTAAGAACAGAAACTCACATCTGTCTCTAAAGAAAACCAGGTCCTCTCCCCTGACTGGTCCCTTCAGTGGCCTCATTTCACTCTCTCCTGTGGTGTGTAGAGGACGTTATGATCCCATGCTGTTTTCCATTGGCTCTGTTTCTGGAGATTACAGCATGCGACTATGACAAATGGATCTTCCCATTAACTTCTTTAGCAGAGTGGGGTATCCCATTAACCACTGGTACTCTCCCAATTCAAGTGAAACACTGGGTCATTGTTTCGCAGGTGAGCATGAAGTGAGCGGAGAAAACAAAGGATATACTCTAATTACCTTTCCCATTTTTTTTTGGGGGGGGGCGGTTTGCATACATTATGCTAGCCGTATATTACAATTATTTATAATTAATATATGACAAGCTGTCAGCTAAAATTTACCAGGTGATTTGTCAAGAAGTCTCATTAATGCGTACATTGAAGCAGTAGATTTCAGTGTTCCTAGCAATAAAATGTGTGTCTTGGTTTTGTTTTTTACGTTTATTCTGTTTAAACAATCAGGGACCACCCATCTTTCTATATTAGCTTCATTTCTTAAAATACAACTGTTGTTGAAGTCAATGCTCCTATTGTTAAGAAATTAGTACATTTTTGTCACTTTAGCCTTTAAAAGCTAATGTTTTCATTGAAGAAACCAATTGCCAAGTGTTTATTACTATGTCTTAAACTATGATGATATTTTAAAAATATTTATTTCAAATGATGTCTTTGGTAGTATAGGCAAAACGGAGTGGAAAGGACAGTACCTTAACAAGATGGACTGAAACACTAGGTCCAGCAATGGCCTCAAAGTTAATACATCTGTGAGGATTGTGCAGGACTGGGGGTAGTGTTTCTTCTGATGTACAAAGGTCACTAAGAGTTGGACCTGTCTCAAGGGCACTTAACAACAACAACAGTAATGATGTTTCATTTTGTGTTTATATCTTACACTAGAAAACTTGGAAATGAAGGAATGCTTAACAATACAGAAAAAAGAATAAGTTGCCAGGAAGCTAGTAATTAATCACTGAACACAGTGGAAATCTACAGAGACCTAGAACTGATGAAGCAGGTTCCATTTTGCTGAGTGTCACAAGAATGGGGCATACAATGGAAATGAATCATAAGTATTTCCTGGGAGGGGCAACACATTCTCTGAATGAAAGAAAAACTTGGTTTCCATATCTAGAATGTCAGCGTCATGGGACATCACCCAAAATGAAGTTAAATTTGGAACGAGGGTTTTATTACAAGTTACATGGCCAGCCGAAGTTTATACTGTGTAAGAGAGCAAGAAAGCAAAGCAGTGTTTTGTTCAAAGTTACATTTGTACCATCCTGATTTTTCTCTTTGGGGACTAGGACATGCTGCTGGATGTTAATGACTTGCTATCCTCCCTCTACTGTACAGGGTGCTGAATCTCCTAATGAAAGAATGTGCTTCAAAAGTCAATGGTTAGGAAGAGAGAGAAAACAGGCATGAAGAAAACCTAAAGACAGTAGTTTTCCACTGACCACATTCAGATGTCACATTTTTAGCAAGAGAGCACTGATACAGACCTAAGAAATTCTTTTTAAAGGGTCTTTCCAGTAGGGATTCAGAAAATGATTTTCGAGAGTTCGCTCAGGAGTGTAACACCACAAGTTGATGTCCATGTAGCAGGGAGTGTGTCTCTAAATAGGTTGACTGTGCAGTTTAAATAACCAGTAACAAACCGCTCATTGTGCACTGAGCTAGGATCTCACAGTTACCAGAACTCAGTTTACTCTCGTCTTCGGCACTGTTCCCATTTGTAACTTCAGACCTTTTCCCAGACATTCAGGAACCATTTTGAAAACAGTGAATACAACAAAGATTATTTGTGTTCAGACACTTTCCCAAACCTCTGTCTTGGTCGCTCATACCTTGTCAGAAAGGACCAGTCCCTGGAGAAGGATATCAGGTTTGTTAAAGTGAAGGGTCAGTGAAACAGAGGAAGGCCCTCAACAAGATGGAGTGACACAATGCCAGCAACAATGGGTTCAAATGTCACAATTGTGGGCATGGCCCAGGGCTGGGTAGTGCCTCATTCTGGTGTGCATAGTGTCTCTGTGAGTAGGAACTGACTCAACAGCACCTAACAACACCACCAATAGTGCCTTCTACTTGCATTCAGATGGTTCAGTCCCATCCGGTGTCTCCACAGGAGAAAGACTTGCTTTTGGAAAAATGCCAGCTGAGGAAAGAAACTCTACGGGGCAGTTCTACCGTGTCCCATGGTGTGGCTGTGAGTGCAGGCTGACTTGACAATAGTCAACAATAACAATGTTGTCTACTTACTTTATATGTCTGTATTTTGTATACCCAAATAAATTACACACTAGGGACTATGGCTTATTTATATCTCTCTTAACTTTCTCTTATGTCAGTTCTGTGTATGGGGCACAACATGCTATGGATAAATGCTTTATAGATGGAATTTTTAAAAGAATTAACACTTATGGAGATGAATGTTTCACAATATCTACCTGGAGAATATATTTAGCATCATGTTCTCTTTCAACTGTTTGAAGGTAGGATTCTTGTCTTAAGGTAAACACCTTCAAGTTGACGATGACTACAAAATATCAAAATAATTTATGTTTGTTGTTGTTGTTAGGTGCCTTCGAGTTGGTAACTGGAAATATGTCCAAAGTATGAGAGATGAAGTTTGGCCATCCTGGCCTCAAAGAAGCACTCTGGCTGCACTTCTTCCAACACAGATCTGTTGGTTCTTCTGGCAGCCCATGGCACTTTCAGTATTCTCCTCTAACACCATGACTCAAAAGCATCAATTCTTCTATGGTCTTCCTTATTCATTGTCCAACTTTCACATGCATATGAGGTTATTGCAAATACCATGGTTTGGGTCCGGCGCACCTTAGTCCTCAAGCACATACTTGCTCTTCAACACTTCAAAAGGTCTTGTGCAGCAGATTTGCCTAATGCAATAGTCGTTTGCTTTCTTGGCTGCTGCTTCCATGAGGGTTGATGGTTGGTCCAAGCAAAATGAAGTCCTTGACAACTTCAATCCTTTCTCCATTGATAAGAATGTTGTTTATTGGTCCAATGGTGAGGATTTTTGTTTTCTTTACATTGAGATGTAATCCATACTGAAGGCTATGGTCTTTGATCTTCATCAGTAAATATTTTAATTCCTCTTCACTTTCAGCAAGCAAGGTTGTATCATCTGTATATCACAGGTTGTTAATGAGTCTTCCTCCAATCCTGATGCCACATTTTTCTTCATATAACCCAGAGCAGGGAGAGGGGTCACTTATTTTGATTGGTTGAGGGGGTCTTATCTCCCTCTCTGATTTTTACTACCAGAGATTAGCATACAGTTTTGTTTATCCATTTAAAACAGATGCATATCTGCTTATCAGTTTAGTGGAAAAAAACAATCCATCATACCTATGACTGGTACTGAAATTATCGTTTTTAACTAGGTTTAACTATAAGGTGGACACAACATTCATTTGTGTGAAAACATGTTTTTTCTATATGATCATATGTTGTTGTTGTCGTTGTTAGTGCCATGGAGTCCGTTCCATATAGGGTTTCCAAGGAGTAGCTGGTGAGCTTGAACTGCTGACCTTGCGTTTCAAACCAACTTTGCAGTCTAGCACATTAACCCATAGTGCCACACCAGGGCTCCAAATGATCATATACTATTCCAAACAAAAATTCAATGGACACATGTGCAGAGCTACTAGTCACACTGAGCAGAGCCATCGAGACTAAAAGAGATACATAAATTTTCCTATATGATGTTGTTGTTAAGTGTCATCTGGTCGGTTCTGATTCCTTTAATCAGTCTATCCAGCCAGTTCCTGTTTTATATGTGTAGAAGCACCATTCTTGCTCAATTTTATCTCTGTGTTCAGTTTTTCAAGGTCAAGTTTTTGTTTTCCTGCCACCAAAACACCAAAACTCCACTCTGTGCCCCCTCCCCCTCTCCCCTTTCCAGTGTGATTGTCTCTACTCTTCTCTGGGCTAGTAATATAATCGTGTGTTTTTTTTGTTTTGTTTTTAATATATACTTCTGCCCCTGATCTTTTCCTGACTGGCCCCAATCCATTCCACACTGTGCTGCCCAATTAGCTTTAATAAAACACAAGTTGATTATGTAACTTCCAGACTCAGAAACCTCAACAGTTATGCTTACCAACCAAATAGAGTACAAATATTCTACCAACGTCCGAGGTCCACCACAAGTGGAATGGTGCGTAAACCCATTTTTCCATCCTAAATTCCTACTCCCTACTTGCTACGGAAACCCTGCCTTCCTCTGAATAAGACTGCATACTTTTCCCATTCTGTGAGAATGCTCACTAACCACTGGAGTGTGGAGCTCACACCTGTCCTTTAAAGATCATCAGGTAGTTTTATCCTGAGCCCTCCACCCAGATAGGAATAGCTAATTGTCTGGATCGCTCCTTTTATTAAATATTCTACTGAAATTGGACTAAGAAAAAAATTTCAGGAAATGATCACTGCCTAGATGTGTTCCCTGGCTTGCTTTATTGGTATCTGTCCAGTCATTGGAGTCCTGGTGTGGCCCTGTAAGATAAACACTGGACTACTAACCACAGGTTCACTGTTCATAACCACCATCCACTCCTCAGAAAGCCTACGCAAGGTTGTTATGAATTGGAACCAACTCCAAAGCACTTCATAACAACTTGTAATATTGTATAAGTATGAGCACATGTGCTCAATAGTGGTATTGGTTATGTTCCGTGGACTTGGTTCCAACTCACAGCAACCCTGTATAAGGTTTCTGAGGCTGTAAATCTTTACAGGATCAGAAAGCCTCAGCTTTCTCCTTTGAATCGACTGGTGGATTTGAACTGCTGACCTTGTGGTTAGCAGCCTAACTTATAAGCCACTATACTACCAGAGCTCCTTATGCACTGACTAGAGTCCATAGCAAATGATAGAAACTTCTGTCTAATCACAGCTTTGTAAAGCCTCATTGCAGAATGACATCTTGGAAATCCCTGTACCAGGTGACTATATGGGGGGCGGAGGTTTGTTTTTCTTCTTGTTGTTAAGTACCGTGGAGTCAGTTCCGACTCATAGTGACCCTGCACAAGGTTTCTGAGGCTGCAAATCTTTACGGGAGCAGAAAGCCTCATCTTTCTCCCATGGAACCGTTGGTAGTTTCGAACTGCCAACCTTGAAGTTAGCAGCCTGATTCATAACCGCTACACTACCAGAGCTCCTTTGCATTTTCTATATGGGGGGGTAGAAATAAAGAAAATGCAAAAATTCTGAGTTCAGACCAAAATAAAAAGCTACAGACGTTCGAAACAGTCAACAGTTGCTTCTGCTAATTCAGCTTTGATTTGCGTAAGGAGATGAACCCATCAACATGGCACTAATCTTTGACCTCAGGAAGCAGTAAAGCCAATGAGAGTGGGCAGATGTTCTTCTCCGTCTTCCCTTGGCAAACTAGTAGTGGTCAGGCTTCGAGAAGCTGTCTTGGAAGTGACAAGTGGAAACCAGCCTTCCTTACTGTCCCTCCATCTGAGCAAACACTGACCTGATACATCCCAGACTCTAAGGTATCCCCTCCTTGTACTGAGTAAAGCAGGTGCCCAGGGGTCAGGCATGAATGGCTTGTATGTGACCCTTAATTTTAATGTAAAATTACCCTCATCTTGAAATGGCTCAAACAGCCCCTGATGGCGGTGGTTGTGGGCCGTGGAGGCGGTTCACAACCAGCCCCTACTTGTAGCAAATTCTTCATCACACTCCTCCTCACTGCTTCAGGGGCAGCTTTGAAAGCTTTAGAAAGACTTCGTTGCACTAAAGATTAAATAAGACCAGTAGGCCCCTGTTCCGACTCACCTACAAATTCAACTTAAAGACACACTGAAGAACTGATCTCGCTCCTAACCCAGGGTAGGCCTGAAGAGGTTGGAGGCAAAGGGAGTCTGTACCAGTTTTTCCTTTCATCCCTGTGCCTCCCAAATAGCTCTGTGTTCTATGAGTATGGATGGATGTCAAAACGGCTTCGTTTTATCAGCTCTATGCTAGATAGGGAAGAGATGAGAAATTAGAGCAAATGCTGAGAGCTATAATATTTTACGTATGATTCAAATCAACTTGTGCCACTTGTAGCACACCTGCCTTTGATAGAAGTTATTTTCATACTGTCTTTCTCTTTCCCTTCTCATACCTCTGCCATAGGCCAAAATCTCTGTCCACAGATGTCTCCTGATCATAAGATTATAAAATCTTTTATGGGAATGACTAGAGCTTAATCTTCTGTGTGTCCCTTGCTACACCTGCAGAATGTCATGTTCAAAGACATCATTAAAAAAAAAAAAAATTGTCATGGAGTGGATTCTGACTTGTGGCTACACCCTGAACTCCCACCATAGGGTTTTCAAGGCTGTGACCTTGAGGAAATCGATCGGCACACAACTTTATTTAATGGAATTGTTCTGGAGTCCAGTACTCTTTTGGAAATTATTGGGAACTAAGGAACTCTGGTAGCATAGTGGTTACGAATCGGGCTGCTAACCTCAGGGTCAGCAGTTCAAAACTACCAGCTGTTCTGCGGTAGAAAGAGGAGGCTTTCTGCTCCCGTAAAGATTTACAGCCTTGGAAACTCTGTACAGGGTCGCTATGAGTCACAACCAACTCCACGGCACATAACAACAACAACAAGGAACTCTGGTAGCATAGTGGTTACGAATAGGGCTGCTAACCACAGGGTCAGCAGTTCCAAACTACCAGCTGTTCTGCGGTAGAAAGATGAGGCTTTCTGCTTCTGTAAAGACGTACAGCCTTGGAAACTCTGTACAGGGTCACTATGAGTCAGAACCAACTCCATGGTACTTAACAATAACAAGGAACTCTGGTAGCATAGTGGTTATGAATCCGGCTGCTAACCTCAGGTTCAGCAATTTGAAACTACCAGCTGTTCTGCGGGAGAAAGATGAGGCTTTCTGTTCCCGTAAAGATTTACAGCCTTGGAAATCCTGTACAGGGTCACTTTGAGTTGGAACCGACCCCACGGCACCTCATAACAACAATAGACCTTAAGTGAGCCTTGCTACTGAGCTGTGGACTAGTGCACTGGACCACAGGTCAGTTTGAATTTCAAGGTCAGTGGTTCAAGCTGAGGGTTGCTCTGAGTTGGAACCGACTTGAAGGCACTTAATAGCAACCACATATATCTTAAGTGGAGTTCTGGTGTGGTGCTGTGGGATAAAGCACTGGACCACCAGGTCAATTTGAACCACAAGGTTGGCAGTTCAAACTCACCATCCACTTCTCTGAAACCCTATATAGGGTCACTATCAGCGGCACTTGACAGAAACAGCCTAGACCTTAAGTACATCCCAGTTTTCTCAGTTGAATATATTCTAGCCTACTGTTCTCGGGGACTATGCTTGTCTTTATCAGACTGCAAGTCCAAATGTTTTGACTGTCAAGCTCCTCGTGTCGTTCAGAGTCCTGGCTGTAATGTTAGAATCAACTGGAAAGCATTTTAAAGAGTCTGCCAAGAGCCCACCTACGCATGCCAGCAGAAATGGATGATCTTAGGGTGAGACCTCAACATCTAGAGTTTGAAAAGTGTCTCAGGTGTTTCTGATATATTCCCATAGCACTAAGAAAGACAATTTAACCACCATACAACTGCTTATAAGCCCTGTTGACACAGTAGGTTGTGTTGGGCTCCAACTGAAAGGTGTCCAGTCTTAACCCACCAGCTTGCCTTTGAAACTATGGGACAGTTCTGCTCGGTCCTGTGGTGTTTCTATGAGCCAGAATCGACTCGACAGCTGTGGGTTTTGTTTGTTTTGGTTTTACTCGGCACAATGGTAGCAGTAATGGACTCAACCGTAGCCACGATTGTGAAGTTGGCACAGGACCGGGCAATGTTTCGTTCTGTTGTACATAGGGTCGCTATGAGTCGGTACCGACTTGATGGCACCTAAAAAAAACAAAAACATCTCTAAAGGTTTTTCCAGCTCTGGGAAACATTGTGAATATGATTTTATTTTATAAATGTGAAAGAAATGATCTGTAGACCAAATTCCACTTTTAAGTAGTAATAAAACCCTTATCGGCATCTCATAGACGAGAATTACTTTGAGTATTTCTCGTGATTTGGTTTCTCGGTATGCATACCCATTCTTTTCCCTGCTCATTCATAGAGGTTTCTATGTGTGTAAGGCTTGTCAGCTGTGTGCTCTAAGCCATCCCAAGAATGTGTCCTGGGAGTATGCTCACGTAATATCCAGACACTACAAACATCTCCTAATGACTTTCATTCTCCGGAGCTCAGTGAAGCCAGGAAGAAATGCTGTCAGAACTACCATCAGATTAGCCTAAATTGTAGCCACCTCATCTCCCCCAAATCTCTGATTTTAAAAAGTGGATGGGGGGTGGGGGGGAAGAAGAAGAAGGGGAGGAGAGATGGGGTGAGGAAGAAGGAGGGATGGGAGGAAGGAAGGGAGGGAGGGGAGAAAAAACAGATCTTGGAAACAAGCTGGAACTAGTTTTGATGCCTATGCTTTATTTTGTGTCAAACCAGGAACAACCAAAAACAACAAAACTGGTATTTGTAAGGGAGAAAGTTGTTGCTTACAATTTATTTAATTTTCTTTTAAAAATCAATTATCTTGGTGAATTCTAATAAAAATTATCAGTATGCAACTAGAGCCGACTTCCATAATTCCTCTCAGGCTTCCTTAGCATAGTGCCTGAAGAACTAGACCTTACGTGCATCACGTGTTGTTGTCATTGTTAAGTGCCGTTGAGTTGACGCTGTTCCCACAGAGGGACAGGTAGATTCAAACTGCTGACCAGGTTGGTCATGGTTCCGTGCTCATTTCACAGAACTGCATGCACAGCATTTTTTGTTGTTGTTGTTATGTGCCGTGGAGTCGGTTCCGACTCATAGCGACCTTGCACAGGGTTTCCGAGGCTGTAAATCTTTACGGGAGCAGAAAGCCTCATCTTTCTCCTGCAGAACCGCTGGTAGTTTCGAACTGCTGACCTTGCAGTTCACAGCCCGATTCGTAACCACTACGCTACCAGAGCTCCTAGTTAACTTTTAATGTTTATGTGGGCCTGGTCATTCACAGAGAACTCTAAGGGATAACCTTGCTCTCATGTAGCACGGTAGGACAAGCACTGGGCCGCAAGGTCAGTTTGAATTGGAAGGTCAGTGTTACAAACCCACCAGCTGCTCCTTGGAAATCCTATACAGGGTCGCTATGAGTGTGAACAACAGATGCTCCTAATGGAGTCCTGGTGTGGTGTTACAGGACAAAGCACTGGACCGCAAGATCGATTTGTACAACAAGGTTAGCGGTTCACACCCACCAGCCGCTCCTCAAAAACAATACACAGCCACTATGAGTCTAACTGACTTGACAGCACATAACAACAACAATGTTCCTAACAGTTGTGGTTGGTTAAACACCCATTTTACAGATGACTCAGATGTATGCATTGATCCAGATTCTCTGAATTAAAACTTTGGGCATAGTTCCTGGGAGTCTGCGTAGTTAGCAAGCTTTCCAGGTAATTTTGAAAACCACTGTGATGATTCAAATGCATCGATTTGTTTTCTTGTTCCTAGGATAATCACTCTATCTCTGAGTAGTTTCTGGCATTTCCTAAGAAGCTAGCTGTCATTTTCTAGGATTTGCCTTTTTTTTTACTTTTGTATTTTTAAAAAAAGAAAAAGAATTCACAGGTGGCACTAGTTTACCTAAATCTACCAGCTTTTTCATCCCACTTGTCACAGCTGGCATTCTCTGACAACTGAGCCTGCTCAGAAGGAAGCTCCTCACTGCTGGTACCCTACCCACCATCCTCCTGGTCTAACTAAGGTCCAAACCACCTGCTAAGACCACAGGCCTCCTTGAGTTCAGTAGCTGTAATTACAGGAAATGTCCTGGGCAGGTTGGTGCAAATCCAGCAGACTGCTGGGTCATTTCAGCAGATTTTTATTTCTTGAGAACCTACTAGGTCTGTTCGTCTTGATTGGATGTGTCTTTTCTCAGCCCTTTTCAAAAATAAGCCTTGCAAGGCAAAGATCAACTTTTGAGTTCCACCCAGACACACAATTAAATATTTAAATCCTATTAGAAGAACACTATCATTGCCTTGGCAATGCTGGTTAATGCAAACAGTTAAGTACTCCAAGACCACTCATCTGGGGATCTTCTGAAATGCCACAGTCTTTGAAAGCCCTCTGGAGCAGTTCGATGCTGCTCACATGGGAACACCATGCGTTGGAATCAAGTAGGCAGCATCTAACAACAATGGATACCTATGTAATGCATCTCATACATGACTTGTATGAGTCATGTATGAGAAAAATGTCAAATAAAGCCCCCTCAATAAAAACCTTATAACAATAAAAATCCACATTTCAGGGGAAGCGCCAGAGATTTTTACCTTACAGTGATTCCTAATCCATACAGAGATTGGTAAGGAGAGGATTCGTATTTTGCGTCTGGAATGAAATGCATTTGCCTGGACTCAGGCTTGAGGGAAAACAAAATCCTCAAGAATTAAAGGAAGAGAAAGTGTGTGTCAAGTATTAATTACTCTTCTCCTTTTCATTCTTTCCCAATGCTTTTGGTTCACCACCCCGACCTGAGTAATGTCCTCGTGTTTAACAGCCTCCAGCTGCTCTGGTTACAACTTCGGAAAGTTGGTCTAAAAGTCAAGAGGTTCCAGAGTTTGGCTTTTTTTTTTTTTCACCTCTGGCAAAAGAAAGTCATAGGGTTTATAAGACATACACATAAGCACACACACCAACACACTTTCATTTCAACATCCCATGACATATTGGCACCCTCGATCTTGAAGGCAACATGGGGTTCAGGCAGAGACACTATCTATGGAAAATAGCATCTTTGGCAAGCACTGAAATTGTGTCCATGTCCAAATATCTGACACTTATTTACCTTATTGTTTTTGTGGTTAAGGACCGTCGAGTTGATTCTGACTCAATAGAGACCCTGTATATGGTTTCTGAAGCCTTTTAAATGTTTACAGGAACAGAAAGCTTCATCTTTATCCCACAGACCTTCTGGAGGGCTTAAACTGTGAACCTTGTGGTTCCCAGTTCAGTGTTTATCTTATGGAGCCAGCTCAAAAATACAAGTCCAGCTCACATGTTGGCACTCCAGGACAATTACAACTGCACCTGCCTGCCGTTCATTGATGAAAACTAGTCTGTGATTTGTTTTCAGTTTCTTAGCTCTCAGTCCCCAGCAGAGCAAGATCACACACCGAGCCCTGACCTGTGGCAGGCAACGGAATCAGTGATTGTTCATAGGAACTGTTCAGTGGCACCCCCTAAGTGGCGCCTAGGGCTGTAAATCTTTTCATCGGACCTTTCAAATACCTCATAGGTAGATAATTCACATCACCTACCACAAATGCCACTCTGGCTACCTCTGAACTTGACATGCTGACATTGTGTCTAGATGTCACCCAGAGTGAAGAGGAACTGGGGAAAGGATACAGGCTGTTTGTCATGTTTTTGAATGTCCAAAGGAATGTTGTTGTTGTTAAGTGCCGTGGAGTCGGTTCCGACTCATAGCGACCCTGTACAGAGTTTCCGAGGCTGTAAATCTTTACAGGAGCAGAAAGCCTCATATTTCTTCCGCGGAACAGCTGGTAGTTTTGAACTGCTGACCTTGCGGTTTGTAGTCCAATTTGTAACCACTACGCTACTACCAGAGCTCCTTTAAAATAGGTGAACTTTATTTCTCCATTTCCCGGCTCTACAGGATAAGCACTGGAATGAGAAACACATAACAGTTCGAGTTCATCAGTCGCTCCATGAGAGAAAGATAAGGCTTTCTGTTCCCACAACCAGATTTATAGTCTCAGAAATCCTATACAGCATCACTAGATGTTGGAACTGACTCGATGACACTTAACAACAACAAGAAACAGATCAGTTGAAGATCCCCAAGTCCACTTTCCTTCCCTTATATCCTCTTTTTCTGCTAAAATTTATAACATGATTGGCGGGCCACACAAAATTATCCACTTAAAACTTAGCCTGTTATATTTGGTCAAGAATTGAATTAACTCACCCCTAATGTGATGGCTAGAACTGCGGTTGCCTTGGCAGGACCAGACCAAATGATTTAACAGGCATTCTACGGCCCGTGGGCTGGACATTCCCCACCCCTGCTGTATCTGGATTTTCAAGTAAGTGGCCATGCTGCTAGGCTCATAATTAAAGCGTTGGCAGCACCTATCCCCTGGTTTTCAGTTCCATTTAAACAAATGCTCCCATCACTCTTTTTCAAAGTCCTGGGCACATGTTCAAAACATACAACCCAAACAAATAAACTGCATACTGTAAGCCAAACCTACCAACAACTGGAACACCCTTCCTATTTGGGAAGGCTACCTGAAAAGTAAGGAGCTCTGGTAGCGTAGTGGTTACGAATGGGGCTGTGAACCGCAAGGTCAGCAGTTCGAAACTACCAGCGGTTCCGCGGGAGAAAGATGAGGCGTTCTGCTCCCATAAAGATTTACAGCCTCGGAAACCCTGTGCAAGGTCGCTCTGAGTCGGAACCGACTCCACGGCACTTAACAACAACAACCTGAAAAGTTACTTCACTGCAGTGTAGTCTCTGATCCACAGTTCACAGAACTGAAAACGGAAGTCCTTATATTAGTACCTCATCACTGAGGAAATGTGGGCCATACAGATAAGCCATGGAATAGGCCACTTAAAAATGGAATGAAGTAAATCTCACTAGGAGTGACATTCTTGAATCAGGGACTATGTAGGAAGCACCGACATTATTAAGCACCATAGACTTTTTATATGCCATGTACAATATTAAAAGTACCATGGACTGCCAGAAGAACAAACAAATCTGTGTTGAAAGAAGTACAGCCAGAATGTTCCTTAGTAGCCAGGATGGCGAAACTTTGTCTTTCGTATTTTGGACATATTGTCAGGCGGGATCAGTCCCTGGAGAAGGACATCATATTTGGTCAACTGGAGGGTCACAGTAAAAGGGGAAGACCCCCAATGAGATGGATTGACACAGTATCAGCAGCAACGGGCTCAAGCGTAACAACAATTGTGAGGATGACTCAGGACCAGATGTGTTTTGTTCTGTTGTACACAGGGATGCTTAGAGTTGGAACCGACTCAATAGCACCTAACAACAATCAATGGTACTAAGAGGGATTTTAGGGTAGAGTTACAGATATAGCAGAATTTATTCTTTGCAAGTTTTGTTGAAAGAGTTTATGTTTAGCACTAAGATCTTGATCTTATCTAATGATTGAATTTTCATGGCTCTTAGAAAATATTATAATAGCAAAATTCCTGCCTATTATTTACCTTAAAAGTTACATAATTAGAGCAGTGGATGTTGCTTACAGATAAAGCCATAAAAAGAGTGAAAACTTTACTAGTGGGAAGGACTCTAACATGTAGAAAAAAAGAATTTCTGAGAAATTGATTTTAACTTGCGATGGTGAAAACAAAAAGAATTTCTTAACAAAATTCAAAATTTGCTGTGCATGTTTTTCAAAACAGAACACACTGGAATGCCCAGAGAAGTGAGGACAAAAGGAAGCTTGGCTGTGGACAGTCTGTGATTCAGGTTGGCACTGTCCTCCTTGTGGGACCACTCAGAAGAAATGTACCCACTACAAGATGACAGTCTAGAGTAATCTGTACCGTCCCATCCATCAAGAGCAGGGACCCAAAGCTCTGACTTCTGTTTCTCTGACAGAACAAACTGCTAAAAAGACCAGCTCATAGCTCCAACAAAGACGGAGAAGTTTATAAGAAGTGATCACCTGTGCTTATATCTCAGCCAAGCCAAAATAATTTCCTCTCCTGGGTCTTCTACAATGGCAAAGAGTGAGGAATTTGACAGTGAGAAGTTGAAGGGGAGTAAGGTTCCAACATGGATCCTATGAAGTGATTGGATTATGTTCGTCTGGGCTAACCCAGAGATCAGCAAGTCTGTCTCCTTTACTCTGAAACAACTGTGTGTGATATGATCTCCCCTGCCTATCAAAAAGGCTCTGTTCTCAGGAAAACAAAGACTTCTCAGCTAACTGTTGTTCCCTCACATGATGGAGCTTTCTTGTTAACAATGTCATATTATTACTGACCATGTTTGTAAAGCTCAGGGATGGGGAGAAGGCTGTATTAAAATCATTATAAGGAAAAGCACCTTGTTTAGAAAAGCTAATATTTTGACTGTTCTGATTATTTTCTCTGCCTTCTCCCTGAATCAGGGAATTCTGAGCCAGGAGGTATCTGCACAAAGTAGTAAAGGACTAGGAATAGTTAACATGTGGACAAAGAAGTGACCTATGGTTATGCACATCTTGTTGATACAAAGTTCTGATCTATTCTTCACCACTGACTTAGCAAAATGTCTCTATAATTTATTCTTTTTGATCTCTAATTTTAATAAAAACATCCAGGGACAGTCCACATTTTTCAGAAAGAACACATTTTTCAGTACAGGAGGCAGCATTTGCCAGTACAAAAAGAAACTCAGCCAAGTTGCTTTGAGGAGTGAAGCAAGTCCATTTCAATAAGGGCCCAAACAATCCTTGGCAACCCATTAGAAAAACAAGCCGTCGTTGCATTAAGAAAGTCCTCAAATATGAGTGCTGTCGGTGGAAAATAGTTACTCACCCACTGAAAATGTTTACTTGAAGTGAGAATTATTTTATGGAAACCACAGTGAGTTTTGGAATACTTACAATCTGTTCAGATTGGTCACTGTGTACAATGTTACTGCAGCAATATGCCCTGAGACTTCTAATCTGTCTGCCTAATGGAGCAGGTGGTGAGATTTCTCCACTGAGCTGTCGACTTCTGGACAGCAGGGCCCACGTCTTATTCATCTTGTATCTCACTCAGCACCCTGCTCATCAAAGGCAGTCAATAAATATTGAATAAAAGAATCTTTATATACATATGACCACACCTTCTGGCAGCAAATATCGTTACCCGTGTCGTTTTTAGCCTTTTATCTGACTTTATTTTTTCTTTTGAGCAGTCCTTGCCAGTCGTCATGTTATAGGTGGTTGCTTTCATATTTGTTTATTATCTCTTTTTCTTCACCAAACAATAAGTTCCCTGAAGGCAGGCATTTAACAGTCTTGATTCCTGGCATAGCCCTAGTTCCTAGCACGATTGCTAACACATGGCAGGTCTATTACAAATGGGCATTTACTTATGAATGGTTGAATGAGTGAATTAATGAATGGTGTTCTCTGTGTTTATCATTTTGTCTTTTCCATTCCATACTCATCTTCAGCATCTTAACAAAAAGGCCTTTGCCAGTCATTCAATTCTGACTTCTAGCAACCTGGCAGGACAGAGCAGAAATCCTCCACAACATTTTAATGGTGTCTGGAAATGATGCTATGAACTTCAATCCATAGTAACAAAAGGAGAGTTTTGTTTTGTTCTGTTTTATCATGTAGGTAATTCATTCTAACCAATGGAAGAATCAGAAGACCAGGTCTTGCTGGTCTCAGGCACCTGGGCCTATAGCCCTTTGGAGAAATGTAAGTGACAAGAAACACAATGTGGCCACAGTGATAAACTCTGTTTGGGAGGGTGGGTTTCCCATGTAAGTAGCAAAACACATTAATGCAGCATCGTGATGGTTAACTACGTGCCAACTTGTCTAGGCTATGGAGTTCAGTTGTTTGTACAAATGCTCTTAGGAAGGACTTACATGTGAACACATCAGATGAAATTGAGTATAGCGGATTATTCTCCATAATGTGGTGGGCCTTATCCACTCAGTTGAAGATCTTAACTTCATTAAAGGAGTTTTCCCTAGGAAGGATTCTGCCACCAGAATCTTGTCAGAATTTCACTCTCCCTGTCTCCTGACCTTTGGGCTTTGAGAAACAAGACTGATGGAATTTACGACCTGACCTACAGATATTGGACCTGCCAGCTCCAAACAAAACACTTGTCATTTTTTAAAGTAAGTCACTGTCTCTTTCTCTCACCAATACATCCCACCTGCTCTCCTTGAGTGAGATAGGATTTCTGGGTGATTTAAATGGTTAATATGCTTAGTTACTAATGAAAATGTTGGAGATTTATCATTCTGAGGCATCTCAGAAGAAAGGTCTGATGATCTAATTCCAAAATATCATCCATTAAAAATCCCGTGGAGCACATTCTACTCTGACACACACAGGGTCGCCATGAGTTGGGAATAACTCCATGGTAACTGGTTGTTGTTGTTGTGAAGTGCCATCGAGTCAGTTGCGACTCATAGTGACTATGTATAGGGTTTCCAAGGGGCAGCTGGTGAGCTTGAACTGCCGACCTTGAAGTTTAAATGGCTTTGTAGTCTGGCACATTAACCCACAGCACCACACCAGGACTCCATGGTAACTGGTGTTATTGTTGGTAAGTACCTTGGAGTCGGTTCCGACTCATAGTGACCCTGCTCAGGGTTTCCAAGGCTGTAAATCTTTACGGGAGCAGAATGCCTCATCTTTCTCCTGTGGAACGGCTGGTAGTTTCGAACTGCTGATCATGAGGTTGGCAGCCCGACTGGTACTGAAATGTACATATCCACACAAGGTGCTGTAATAACATCATAGAAAAAGTCCATGATCTTTTTTGGGCAGGTGGTGGTGGGTAGAAGTAAGGAGTTAGGGTTAGGACTACAACTATGTCTAGGTTAGGTCTTGGACTTCATTTAGTGTTAGGGTTATGGTTAGGACTAGATCTAGTGTTAGGGATAGGAGTAAGGCTTGGTCTAGATTTAGAGTTAAAATTGAGTCTATTTTCTGTTTTTCTGAAATGCTCCTGTTTTCCTCTTAACTTGGAAGTTCTGTAACTACATTATTGCTTGCTTTTACTGTACGGTTCTTTTGGCTGCAAATGCTATCTCTGGTTTCCTATTTTCCATCTTGTAGATTTGTTTTACTTTGAAGACTTCTATATCTGCATTGGGACTTCTGGTGTGGTGCTGTAGGATCAGCACTGGACTACTAATCTCAAGGTTGGCAGTTCAAACCCACCAGCAGCTCCTGGCAGACTCTATATAGGGTCACTATAAGTCGGAACTGATTTGACAGCACTTAACAACAACATATCTGGATTGAGTTCAGGGTGATATTGTCATGTGTGTTAGTCTCAGATTTTTGTCTGTTGTTGTTGAGTCTCTGTCCAAAAAACACCCTTTAATAATTTTTGTAAGGTTGGTCTTGTTCTTATAAGTTATTTTAATTTTTGTTGATCTGAAAATGTCCTAATTTCCCTCTTTATATCCGGTTGCCAGTTTTGCTGGGGGTATGATTCTTGGTTGACAATTGCTTTCATCCAGAGTTTTACATATGTCATCCTATTGTTTTCTAGTCTGTATGGTTTTTGTTGAGAAATCAGAGTTTAGTTTTATTAGTTCTCCTTTGTAGGTAACTTTTCATTTTTCCTAAGCTGCTCTCAAGATTCTTTCCTTGTCTTCGGTGTTGAAAGTCTAATTATAATGTCTTGGTGGTTTTCCTTTGGAGTCTATCCTATTTGGAGCTAACTCAACTTCTTGAATGGCTATCTTCTTGTCTTTCATGATGCTAGCGAAGTTTTCTTCCAACAACTCTTGGGTAGTTTTCTGTTTGTTTTTGTCTCTTTCTATTCTGGAATTCCAATTACACATAATATCCTACATAAGTCTTAGACTTGCTTTGGATTATTTTCATTCTTTTTACTGATTGTTCCTCTAGCAGATGAACATTGAGAGAGTTGTCTTCAAGCTCAGTAATTTGGCCTATATGTGATTGAATTTTACTTCTTTGCACTTTAAATATATTATCTATATCTGAAGTCTTAATATTAATCTTCTGGTTTTCTAATTGCTGGTTTTGTTTCCAAGTTTTCATTTATTTACCTCCAAGCTGATATTTATTATAATCAATTTACTTTTTAGTTTGTCTATATTTTCTTGAATTCCATCTACAGTTTTCTCTGTCATTCTCCCAATCCATTGATAGCATCTAAATAGGATTCCTTTAAATTCCTTATCAAGCAGTTCTGATAGAATTTCTGATATTGTATTTTCGGACTCTGTATTTTGGTTACTTGTTTGAGGCACTCTGTCTCATTTCTTTGTGTAAACTGAAATCGTCTGGATTCTCTGAGACACTAGAGCGACGTATTTGTATCTAATTGGTTCTCTGTTGTGTTCTCAGGCACTCACCACCTGTCCTCGGGTAGAGGTGCTGGAAACTGGAAGTGTGAATGCACTTCTCTGCTTTCTGTGTAATGTAGTTCAGGGTGGGTTCATGCGATGCCAGGGGCAGAGATAATGTGCCGAGCAACTGACCTTAGGAAGAGCAGAGGCTAGGCAGGAGGGGTGCCACTGACCAATGGGATGGCAAGGGACAGGACCAGGAGTGCATGGGAACAAGGAAGAACCACACAACCCTTGCCTACAAGTCTTGTGCTTGCAGGCTACTGTAGTAATGTGGTTGTTGTCAAGTCGATTCCAACTACTACCGATCCTGTAGAGGGTTTCTGAGGAGCAGCTGGTGGGTTTGAACTGCCAGTATTGTGGTTGACAGGCCAGCGCTTATCCTACAGCACCACATCAGAAGTCCATGGTATTAATTTTTGTTGTTATGCTCTGTCAAGTTGGTTCTGACCCATAGAGACCCTGTACAGGGTTACCTAGAAGCTACTGGTGAACTTGAACTACAAAACTTGTGATTCAAACCAACTTTGCAGCCCAGTACATTAGCCCATGGTGCTATAGCAGGATTCCAGACAGTATCAATAGCTGCTCATAAAAGTTCAAGATGGCCATGTCACCCCATGCTAGCCTATAGCTCACTCATTCTTCTCTCTTTCTACTCTTGGTTTCCAGTGGGCACTCAACCCATTTTGTTTCCAGTGGGCACTCAACTCACTGCTCTGTCCCGTCGTGTATTTCACTTGGTCTCTCATGTAGTTGTTGCAAGGGGCATGCTCAACATTTTTGCCTGCTTTACCATCTTGCCTGAAGTCCTAACTTTTCATTTCATTTTTCCACAAATTTTTTGAAGCCCCCTCATATATGTACAGAGTCCTGGTGTGGCGCTGTGGGTTAATGCGCCAGACTGCAAAGCCATTTGAACTGCAAGGTCGGCAGTTCAAGCTCACCAGCTGCTCCTCAGAAACCCTATACAGGGTCACTATGGGTCAGAATCGACTTGACGGCACATAACAACAACAACAACATATATGTGTAGAGGTTAAGTGCTCTGTGTGTGGTGACTCAAACCCACCAACTGCTCTGCTGGAGAAAGATATGACAGTCTGCTTCCAAAAGAATTATAATGTTGGAAACCCTATGGGGAAGTTCTACTCTATCCTGTGAGGTCATTGAGTTGGAATCCAACAGAGAGCAATAGGTTTATTGTGGCAGTGGTTATGTGCCGTGGAGTTGGTTCCAACTCATAGCCACCCTGTACAGGGTTTCCGACACTGTAAATCTTTATGGGAGCAGTATTATATATATACATATTTTTAAATTTATCTATCTCTATATATCTAGCTACTCTATCTACACACCCATCCATCCATCCATTCATCTGTCGATATCCATGGATCTATATCGGGAGAAAGATGAGGCTTTCTACTCCCGTAAAGATTTACACCCTCGGAAACCCTGTACAGGGTCGCTATGGGTCGGACCCGACTCGATGGCACTTAACAACAACAACAACAATATATCTATATATGCTTTGTTTGTATCTCTTTATCTGTCTGTCTGTCTGTCTGTCTATCTATCTATCTATCTGACTAACTAACTAACTAACTAACTAACTAACTAACTGACTATCTCCCTGGTTCTATTTGTGTATAGAATCTAAAACAACCCTGTCTAGATTCTATGCATGACCCTCATCATCAAAGGATAATAACCCTGGGTTCTTTATCATTCTGGTCAGGACCTGAATGTTCTTTCAGGCCACAAGGGGCAAAGCTACATGTCATCCTGATTTTGAGTTGTCTTAATGTCTAACTTTTAAACTTAGGGCAAAATTTTAAGAACATAATATAATACTTTCTTCCCTTGGGTGTTTCTACATTGTTCCCACATGTGAATGACTAACCATTTACAACCCATTAATCATGTTCCCATTTTACCGCCCCATTTAATGGCTGATAAAACAAGAGACAGGTGGTTCATAACATGCCCATGACATACACGTGGTTGCTGATCCTGCCAAACATAAAACCGTCGACTGTAAACTCTACATATTATTTCTTTCTTTTCAAACCGAGACAGAGGAAGAATGGCTTTGGTCCTAGTAGATATTCATAACGTGTGATGACAGTTGAACAGACTTGTTTTCACACTTACCCAACCTGTTATCAGTAAATGAGCCCGGAGTCAATAGAAAACTGGTTTAGCAGAACATTCCAACTCTAGAAAACAGGTTACCCCGAAAGGTCTAAGAAGCCCTGACTTCCCAATGGTTAATGTTGGACTGCTAACTGATAGGTTGGTAGTTCAAGTCCAACTAGCAGCACTGCAGGAGAAAAAACCCTGAGAATCTGCTCCCATAAAGATTTCAGCTTAGAAAATCCTGTGGGGAACTTGTACACTCTCTAATAGGGTGGTTACAATGGGAATCAAGTCAAAAGCACACAACAGCAGAAAAGGACTGTCATTGGCCTTCCCACTATTGTCCCTTCTCTCTCTTGATAGGTCTCCTCTGACCACCTGACACTCATCCTGGCTCCAGCACCCTCCGAGTTCCTGACTGCTTAACCTCTGCTTGTCTTGCTTTCCTAATGAGTTTCATCTCGGTCCTAATTTACCATAGTGGGCATTGCAAGTGAGATGCAAGAACATTATCCCTAACTCTACTCATAGCTGTGTGTCATGGGGTGAGCTATGAGAACCCTCAGAGCCCTCGTTCCTCCATCTGTAAAACAGAGCTAATGGTACCTTTATTTTACAGGGTTATAATGAAGACTACATAAAGCTATACGCTTGAAACCGCCATACACAGAAGCCCGACTCTACAAAATATTGACAAATATTTAGGACACAATATCTAGATATTAGTTCTGACCTAAGGCAATGAGTTTAATAAAACTTTGCAAACAGGAAAATGAAAGACATTTTATCCACTGGACGCTAAGGAAATTCCTTCAGATAGTAGAAGGGTACATGAGAAGGAAACAGAATATTTAGGGTTCAGTGTTCAGTTGTGCACTCTCCAATGTAAACAGCCAAACATGGAAGCCCTGAAGATAGTCATCACTTGTGAACTTGAGGTGAAAATAATCCCTGCATCTGGGAATGGAGATGACTTAATGAAACAGTAGCCTGCCAATCACTTGATGTAACAAAGCAGACTGTGATCATTAATATAATTTCTCATCAATCTAGTTCTTTCTTGTATTGAGGAGAAAGCTCTCTAGATGTTTTATGATAATCACAATACATTCAACTGATGACTAGAGGAATAACTTTAGGAAATCTTTCTTCGGTTTTTTTATGACTTAGTTCATATTGCTCAATGATATTATGACCATTGGCCAACCTAGTTCAAGCATAAGGTGAACATCTCAGTGTGTGCTTACAAAAAGGTGTAGGAAAGATGGGGAGTTGACAAGCATGAAATCAGAACCCTAGTTGTGTAGATGTTCATGCATGTTATGGTGAACTAGAAGCATTATGTAATCTTCTCTGAGGACTCCCCGTATCCAGAACGTGTCCTAGGGTTTTAGAGGCATAAGGAGAACCGGCTTGGGATGCAGAGAGAGAATAAAGTAAAATCCAGGCTCAGCCACTGATGAGCTCAGTGCCTTTCTGCAATTGCCTTAACATCTCTGATCCCTACTTTACAAGAAAAGCAAAGAAAAAATATCCACTTCTTAGGGTTGCTGAGACGTATGGAAAGATAGGGAAAAAAATAAAGGTAAAGATAAACAACAACATGCAGATTGTTTATAATGCTGATTCACTGAATTACCAAATAATGGAACTGTTCTATTCCTGGATTTCTGAGTCTTTTTGTTTGTTTGTTTTTAAAGTTTTTTTATTGTGAATTGTGTGATAGTTTACATGGGAGAACATCAATTTTGCACTCAACTAATTGTATTTTGTTTCATTGTAATGATTACAATCACAATCCCCTCCATGTACCACTGGTTAACAATATTTGCCTCTATACCCTCTTTATATTTTTTTGATGTCCACAAAAAAATGTAGAAATATATAATCATTTAAACAACCGAAGAGCACATTTTGCAAGCCAGCCTCCTGCCTACCAGTACATGGCCTTTCTCTTTCCATGAGTCTGGAGTCCTCAGCTGCTCTGTCTCTCCATGTCCTCACCTCTGTCTCCATCTCTGGTGTCTGCTTCTCTATTTAAAGTCCCATGTTCCACTCATGCTTTGCTTTCTTGATGGTCTTAGGGTCCTCTGTTCCTGGAATGTAAGATGAACTACTCTCCCCTTTTTGTTACACAACTTCTAGCTTACAGTTGTGACAATCACAATTAGTCATGATAACAATTACTCACTAGTGGATCAAAAGAATTCTATCTCCATCTCCTTTCACCAGACCCATCTAGACAATATGAAAACTACTCAGTGGGGATTCTACCTTCCCCAACTCACTCTGAAACTAAACTCCCTCTTGAAAACTTATAAGCCAGCCAGTTTGTGCCTTTATAGCTCCCCTCCTCCCCATTTTAGGTAGCCAATATTTAAGTTGCCTGTCCCTATCAGCCCTGTGTACTGAGGGGCTAGGCTTGATCCTTGATGTGAAGACTCCTTCCCTCTTGGTTTGTTTCTTAATGAGATAAATATACTTGCTGTTAAGTACCATCTATTTGGTTCTGACTCATAGTGACCCTGTATGGGTTTTCCAAGGAGTGTCTGGTGAATTTGACTTGCTAACCTTGTAGTTCAAATAACTAACTTTGTGGTTCAGTGCGTATCCTATAGCACCATACCATGACTCCTAATGAAATAAGAATATTCTTTTTTTGCTTAAATTACATTTTTGTTGGGTTTCCTCTCACTTGAAACTCAAATAACCCCCTTTGGTATATTTATTCTTTCCAATATTTTAGTAAGGGAGCTTAAAATTGAGAGAGCAGAACGCAGAATTGGCTAAAACCAAAAGAGCCTGTGTGTGTGATAGAGCCAGAGAGAGAGAGAAAGACAGAGAAAGAGTGAATTTTATTATTATTATATGATAAAAAACTCACAAGACTTTGATGAAGAAAATAATGGAGACTTGCGTTGTTAATACTACACTGACAGTGAATATTGAGGAATAGTCGTCAAACCGAACAGACCAATGAAAATCCCGTCATCTATTAACATCTGTTTATTTTTCCAAAGTCTGGAAATAGAACAGGAATCTGGGTTTTTATGTTTTTGCTTTTTTGTTTTCTGGGAAAAGAGTTACAAGTGCTGCAAACACTCCTTTGTATTGCGTACGCAGAGTAATATTACATGATAATCACTTTATGGCAAGATCAGAAGGCTTGGAGCTTTGTCATTTCCTGCTTAAAGGTTTCATTACTTGGTCCTGGCAGAATTCATTGGTCTGTAAGTCTAAGTGAGTGCACTCTGACCACTTAAATGTGGGAAATGTACTTGCAGGGGGAAAGCAACCCCCCAAAAAACAAAATTCCTCACACTTGGCATTTATTAAGCACTGCAGGGAGACATTTTACCAAGTGACCTGGTATTCTTTACAAACAAGGACTGGCTTTCAATTACTGAATGAAAAGCACAAGCATGTTTGCAAACATCTTTAAAAGTTACAAGTTTGTAGTCTGCGTGCGTGAGTGGGAGGTGGCAAGCCTCAGTCTCTGGCCTTTCTTGCTTACTCTTCCAGCCATGAGCCAGTTTGGTATCTGGTTAGTGGGAGCCACTGCAAACCTGTCGTCACCTTCTAAAGCCCGCAGGGATGAAAACCTTGACAAAATCAATACATCTTTGGATGATACCATCAAATTGAATCAAGAAGAAGGAAAGAAGCAGAATTTTCCAAGACTAAACAGAAGACTCCAGCAAAGTGGTGCCCAGCAATTCAGGATGAGAGTACAGTGGGGAATCCAACAGAATTCTGGTTTTGGTAAAAATGGTCTGAGCCATACAGAAAGAGTAATGCCTGGAAGGAGACGTCCTTATGGACTTACCACTGGCCTTGCAGCCAGAAAAGCAACTGGAATTTGGAAAGGAATAGTCCTGTGAATCACCCACCTTTAAGTGACAAGAACATAGAGCGATACTTTCCAGTGTTGAAAAGGAAGAGAAAACTAGTTGCCATTCTCAAGACACCTAAGCAGTTAAACAGAAAAAATAAAGTTTTAGCCAATTTTACCAGGAGTAGAAGTAATTAAGCCTTCGGAAAGATACTCATCAGGCAACTTTTCTTTTCAGAAGAGGCCTGAAGGTTCAGGCCCAGTTGAACACAGAAGACCTGCTAGGTATCAAAGAGAACTCATAGATGGAGGACTTCCGCCACAGATGGAAGAATTTTGACTGTTATCCATTGACAATCCAGTTCAATGCCCACTAACTCAGAAACTATGATTAACTCGTACATCTGTGTCCTCATTCTTGGCAAAATGGGAGCAATCTGAAGTAAAGAAAGTTCCTAAAGGTGTTCCCCTACAATTTGACATAAATAGTGTTGGAAAACAGACAGGGATGACTTTGAATGAGCAGTTTGGGATACTGAAGGAACAAAGAACCACTCTCACCTTCAACAAAGGAGGAAGCCGCTTTGTAACTGGGGGATAGATCCCTTGTCAAAAGGACTATTGAGTGACAACTATGTCTGAAAAGTTGAATTGCTTGAACAGCTTGTCACAGAAATTCAAGAAACTTTATTTGATAATAGTCACAAGGCTAAATAACTCATCTTTATCTTTGAAGCTTTTTTTTTTTTTAATGTGTATAAAATAATATCCTGAAAGAATAACAGGGAATATATATATCTATTTGTTCTTACAGAATATATGGTGGCCCAGGCAGAATAATTCTCTATTTGACTTCATTGTTCCTCATGCAGCAGAAAGATAGAAATTGATGATTTTTTTGATAGTGGTATTTAGTATCTCATCTCCTTTGCCCAGTCCTTCGACTTCGCTACGGTAGATCTTGGTCTTCAGAAATATGAGCAAATCCCTTTGTTACTGTCACGTATCCTTTAATAGTATTTGATGTAATAAGAACAAGTTGTCTTTTCTTCAGTGAAGATACATATATTTTATAAATTTCATTAGGATTCCTGTTTGGGGTTTTAAGATTTATGGGAATTGCTGGAACTAATTTTTGAGATAGTATTTGGTTAATCCCTAGAGCTGTAAATCTTTAGTGCCAGACTTTTAACAAGAAATGTTAATGCCCAGGCATTAGTCTCAGATTAAACTGTTGATTTTTGGAGGCTGTAAATGTATGTTTACAAAATAATCTCATAGATCTATGAGAAGAGCCAATGTAAAATATGACAGGTTAGTCAATGAAGAAAGCATGAATGGAAGCATTCTACTGAAGAAGTACCTGAGGTGGAAAACTTCAAAACCCAAATTATAGGTACATCTCTTGTATTTATAATTTTGAGTCTAGTCTCTACAAATAATTCTTCAAATGATATTTAAAAGAAGTATAGTTATTAAAATGGATTGATCCTTTAGTATTTTAGTAGTAAAATTAATAGCCATGAACTCATACATTTTCTTCATATTTAAAAAGTTAAATTTTCTAAGCTTTTAAACGTCTAAATTAAAACGGTACTACTCCAAAAACTACACATGGGCCTCACCAGATGGAATACATAGAAATCAAATTAACTACATCTGTGGAAAGAGATGCTGTAAAAGCTCCGTATCATCAGTGAAAACTAGGCCAGGGGCAGACTGTGGAACAGACCATCAATTACACATATGCAAATTCAAACTGAAGCTGAAGAAAATGAAAGTAAGTCCATGAGAGCCAAAATATGACCTTGAATATATCCCAC
>NW_006408574.1:14965327-14980752 GCF_000296735.1 Chrysochloris asiatica
TGGCAGCATCAATGAACTCAAGCGTGGCAACAGTAGTGAGGTTGTCCCAGGATTGGGCAGTGTTTCGTTCTGCTGTGCATAAGGTCGCTATGGGTCGGTACCAACTTGATGGCACCTAACAACAGCAACAACAATAACCCCAAAAAACAAAAATATATGTGTTTATGTCACAAAGAAAAAAAAAAAAATACAAGGATAACAGATTTAAATTGTAACATTGTTTTGTATTTTTGATTTATTTTATGATATAAAGTTTAGGAAATTATGAGGAGAAAAAGTCCCCACACCCAAAAGAGTACAAGCAAATTAGTCTGTAGTGCCAAGATAGTGCTGAGTCCTCTAGATAGTTGTACACTATGTTACAGTAAGATGCCCAAATGCAGCAAAATATTCTAACTACAAATTATAAGCTTGGGTCATCTTGAAGCATGACCTTTTGGTTTATATAATGTTAAGACATCTAAGTAGGCATCATTTCTCTAGGGTATATTATTGTTGTTGGCTTTTCCTGTTCACACAGCATTAAATTATCCTTTCTACCTGCCCTGCATTCTATACTAGACTTCATTGTTGTCTCTTTTATGTCTCTTGAGTTACTTTTTAAGTAGTCTTGCCTTCTTACTTAATGTTTTATTAAGAACTTATCAATAACAGTTTCATGCTTACACCAAAAATTAATTCCAATCCTAAATATCTGATATTTTGCCAGCATTTCTACTACTAAGGGATTATGGGAAGCTAGTCACAGAATTTGAAAATAAACACTAGTCTCTCCTTAGCCATTTTATGCTTTTCGTTGAGGCCAAGGACCCACTGTGAAACATTTTTGAAAATATGAGTGCTTATACTTGGTCCAGAAACAATACATTTTTGACTGCTTTAGAGATAGCTTGTTTTAAACAAAGGAAAAACAATGAGATTACGTTTACTGTCCTTAGAACACTTGTGTAAAGGTGTTTGCATTTTCCCTTTGAGTTACCTTGACTATTTTTGCATACAGCTGTTATTGATGCTTTTTTAAACCTTGAAGTTGCCCCAAATAATGACATTAAATGCATCCGACATGTCTTTGGTATATTAAACTTTTGCTCTTTTGTGCATCTGTAACTTAATTTTCTTTTAAAATATAAAATGTTGCCTTTAATACAACTAAATTAAAACTCTTGAGTGTTATATGTTGTGTATATATAAAAAAGGATATGTTTTGTTGAATCTCCTTTGTTGGAATTTGTAGCACTTAAGGTGGTTGTAGTTATCCATTTTCATATCTTAATGTTAGTGGATGTTTGTTTGTGGGTTTTTGTTTTATTTCAAATGCAATGTAACTTGAAATTCCCTTTGCATCAAGGTGTATGCAAAACATTGTTGCAGTGCATCACAAAATGAAAGTTTGCATTTAATAAGGAGGTGCTTTACACTGTACTTTTTGGTGTTTATTTGGAAAAGTTACATTTAGATCTATTCTGAAGCTGTTCATGTTAAAAAAATAAAATATTACAGGTTTCCCATAGCGTATTTTTAGTGAATGTTGAAGAGCAAGGAGCTCTGGTAGTGTAGTGGTTATGAATCGGGCTGCAAACTGCAAAGTCAGCAGTTCGAAACTACCAGCTGTTCCATGAGAGAAAGATGAGGCTTTCTGCTCCTGTAAAGATTTACAGCCTTGGAAACCCTGTACAGGGTCGCTGTGAGTCGGAACCGACTCCACAGCACATAACCACCAATACCACCAGTGTTGAAGAGCGAGGATGTCAGCTTGCGGATTAGGTGTGCCTAACCCAATCCATGGTATTTTCAATAACCTCATATGCATGTGAAAGCTGGACAGTGAATAAGGAAGACCGTAGAAGAATTGGTGCTTTTTAGTTACGGTTTTGCAGTAGAATATTGTAAGTGCCATGGACTGCCAAAAGAACCAATAGATCCATTTTGGAAGAAGTGCAGCTAGAGTGCTCCTTGGAGGCCAAGATGACCAAACTTCGTCTCTCATACTTCGGACATATTGTCAGCAGGGACCATTCTCCGGAGAAGGATACCATGTTTGGTCAGAGAAAAAGAGGAAGACGCCCAGCGTGATTGATTGGCCAAGTGGCAGCATCGATGGACTCAAGCTTGTCAACAGTAATGAGGTTGGCCCAGGATTGGGCAGCGTTTTGTTCCGCTGTGCATAAGGTCAGTATGAGTTGGTACCAATTTGATGGCACCTAACAACAACAACAACAACATCAAGATTGCGTTCTGGTTTTTTGATTGTTGTATGATGCAAGAAACATCGTAGTAATTATTAAGCTCATAATTTTTCAGAAAAAAAAAAGTTATGAAGTCCAAGATGATGGCCTGCTACTAGTATGTGGCCAAAGGAGACTATATTTTAAATGTGTATTTTTTAATACAGATTTATCCTTTTCCGTTAGCACTTGGTTTCACATTCTTAAATAATGTGTATAAACCAAATTAGAAGACAAAACATAATCTGGGCCTTGTTCCAAGAAATGAAACATGAGTAACCAGGGTAAAGTCTATGTCAAATTAATGGTTCATTAGAACATCACTTAATCTACCTGAGTAGGTAAACATCTAATTGTTAGCTGTCTTTAGAATCTTCTGCAACACTGTTCCCCAGGTGAATTTTACCATGGTAGATTATTTCTCCTACTGTAAAGAGCTTCAGAGCAACAGTAAATTAGCCTATTAAATGAAACAGATTTACATATTTTAATGAGCATATTGTCTTTTGTTGTTTGGGTCTTTTGATGGCTCCTTCTTCCTGATAAGAGGTTAAATTATAAAAATTTACATTTGCATCCATTTAAAAACTGATAGAGGTTTATCAGGAAAAACAGTGCAGAAGAGCTTTCAGATCTCAGCTAAACCTGACATTTTTTTTGGCAACGTTTGCTACAAATGATAACCCTCAGTGACATTTTATACTCACAGAGGAGACAGGCCAGTAGACAAACTTTCCAGAGGTTATCTTTTTGTCCTCTGCCCTTTTCCCATTTAAACACTGCAAATAAGTGTCTCCTACTCTCTTCAGAAGATCCCCTTCTCACTTTTAGAAACATGAATCTTGTGAAGGATGCTGAATGAAAATACTGTGATCTGCTGACATTACTCTGGGGGGTAAAAGTGGTTAACACGTTAGGCTGCTAACTGAAAGGTCAGAGGTTCGAGTCCACCCAGAAGCACATCAGAAGAAAGACCTGCCAGATGATCTACATTTGAGAAGTGAGCCATTGATAAAGTTGTGCTATGGAGCACAATTCTATTCTAACACATAAGGAGTTGCTGTAAATCTGAATGAACTTGAAGAATACTGGTTTTACAGGTGCTGACAAAACTCTAGGAGTTTGCAGCTTATGATCCAAGCCATTTGAACTGTAAGGTCAGTGGTTCAAGCTCACCAACTGCTCCTTGGAAATCCTATATAGGGTTGCTATGGGTCAGAACCAACTCGACGGCACTTCACAACAACAACAATCCATTGAAAATGGCAAGGGAGAGAGGATGTGATCCTCTTTGACTGTTGGCATGCATAGTCCTAAGGGATAAAGTTCAGAAGACTGACCAGGGGGAGACCCCTGAATCATGAGCAATGTGTATATGCTTCACACTAATTGGATTGGTATCATGTATATATCTGTGTGTACGTGTATGCATCCGGAGTCTTGGGGTGGTACTTGTGTGTGTATTTATGTATACTACTTACCCCAAAAACTCACTGCCATCGGGCCAAATCCAACTCATAGCGGCCCTAGAGAGGGTTTCTGAGTCTCGAAATCTTTATGGGAGCAGAAAGTTTCACCTTTCTCCCTTTGAACTGCTGGTCTTGTGGTTAGCAGTGAAGTGCTTATCCTACACTATCACCAAGACTCCTACACACACATATATACACACATACATCATTGACTTGAATTGCCATATTGTCAGTAAGGTGCCTTTCTTTATTCAGAGGCGAGATCTGGGGCCTCAAGCATTTATAAGCGTGTGTGGTCATTTTTTGGGGGGAACCCACTATGAGCTTAGGTGGAGTCCTGGCGCCGTGCTGTGGGGTAATACGTCAGACTGCAAAGTCATTTGAATTGCAAGGTCGGTGATTCAAGCTCCTAGGAAACCCTACACAGGGTCACTATGAGTCGGAACTGACTCAACCGCAGTTAACAACAACAACATGACTTTAGGTAAACAACAGTTAGTTTTGAGATTTGTGAGCCGCAGTGATGGGGGACTCCTCCAAAGCCAGCTATCCTGGAGACTCTTGGCTTCACAATAAACAAAAGTCCTGGGTGGACGTATGGCACAATGTGATCGGGCCTGGGAGGTGTGTTTCTTCCTTCCTTCAATCATTCACTCACATTTCTCCCATGAGCCCACTGTGTGCATAACACTCTGTCAGGCACTCACTGGGGATCCATGGTGAACCAAAATCAGATCTGATCTTGTCCTTGTCTTATAGTCAGTAGACGTCTGCTCTAGCTATTGTTTCAGTTTTGGATGCCTCTTTGTAATTAATATTCAACTCCCTGTCCAAGTTATGTATTTAGGCTTATGAAAATACTCTAAACTTTTGGAGAGGAAAGACATGACTTCATTTCAATGATGCAGAACAGAATTCTGGATCGCAGAGTTCCTGCTAGTTCTTTTAATTTGGCATGACAAACTTTGAACATTTAAAGTTTATCAGATTGTACTCTTCAATGTTACTCATAGCGACAGACCAAGACCCTGGTCCCTGCTTTCTGAGCCTGCTCCAAACAGCTCTCTTGGGTTTCCAGATAGAGAAAAATAGGCATTCAGAGAGTGGTGTTCCTTCCAGGTCACAAAAGGTGGACAACCTCATGACAGAGCGTGAGCTCCTTTGGACTCATTGTTTCAACCAGAATTTTCAAAGCAAACATTTTCAACCCTCCATTTGTAACTCTGTTTACAGAGAAAACATGCCCTGTGTTAGCTGTGGGGTCTGAAATGTGCCTTCCGAATAAAGGACAGTGGGGTGTACCTGAGTGGAAAGCAGACAGTAGGACAACGAAAACAGTCCATTTTCTTGGAGAAAGTCCACACTAGACTGGGTCAGTGATCTACCTGGGGAGGTGGGCACATCCTTAATCACAGAATTAACAGCATATTTATGGCAACTGCTTGACAGATAGGAAGATTTTGAGATCCTCTCTCAAGTTGTTTTTTTCTGAGCAAGGCTTCTCTTCCAGTCTCTGCTTGCCCTCACATTCAGTGTTATCTGTGCAAATTACCAGCCATCTTCTTCTGCCTTTTGTCTTTGATGAAGATGAGAGAGCAGTACAGTCTGCAATCAAGTCCTACTCATGGGTTTTAATGCCATTATTTTTATTGAGCAGAATGCTAACCACTCAGGACTATTACTGTTTAATCTGAGGGTGCAGATTCGAAGTAATGTAGTTACTGCCCACACAGAACCAAGCCAAACGACAGTCTAGGTATTCTACATTTTCTTCCCCGTCAGTTCAAGCCTGCTTTCACTCATCCTACAGTATTAGTAAGAAGTGACTATGCATGTGTGGAGCAGCACATTTATCCAAATGCCAAACAAAGAGAATTGAAATTTATTTTGATGTGTTTTGTTTCATGAACCCACAATAGACTTATTTTAGACATTGTTTCTGAGATTCAGCAGGGACTGATAAGACATTGTACTGCCCATTTAAAATCATAATTACAATTATTAAATTCCTTCACTTAATCACTCACTTTTTAAAAAGTATTTATTAGGCACATGCTAACTCTAGCATAAGCACTCAACCACAAGGTTGGTGGTTCAAACTCACCAGCTGCTCCTTGGAAACCCTATGCAGGGTCACTATGAGTCAGTACTAACTCAATGGCATTAAGAATATGTGTTAAGTAAGGAACCTTGGCGATTCCATGGGTTAAACACTTGGCGACTGTCAGAGGCTCCAAGGGAGAAAGATGAGACTGTCTGCCCCCATGAAGACTTACAATCTCAGAAACCCTATGGCGTAGTCTACTCTGCCCTATGGGGTCACTATGAGTGGAATCGATTTGAAGGAAGTGGGTGGGTCTGTGATGCATTCAAAATACAACGTGAAGCAAATCAAATGAAGCCATGAAACTAAGAGTCTAGTGAAAGAGATTATTCCTGAAAAATGATGTATTAGGCGAATACTTATAAATGTCTATTAAAAATCAGCGGAAAATCTTGACCTTAAAAAGGAGTTCTCCATGAATACTTTTGTAAGGCAAAACACTAACTTTTAAGTATCTGTTTGGTATTTGATTGGGTCAGCTATATCAGGTTTCATTAAAGCTAGATACATTTTTTTTTTCCCCTCAAGCATGAGAAAGCCTACCTTCTACAGAGTATTTGCAAATGATTACGATGTAGATATACGTGTCTTTTATTTTAAGACCATGAAAGAGCTTTACTATACATCACATTGTGTTGATATATTTACAGAGATGTGCTTGGGTTCATTATGAGTGAGATTCCCCTCAACAGCATCCTACAACTGTCACAAATCTGAGTAATTTGAAGAAACAGAAAGACAAGTAAGCAAATCTAACACAAGTACTTTACTAAAAGCCTGGAAATACAGTGGAAGGAATGAGAGATGCGGATCACTGGGGATGGAGTTGAAAAGAGTTGGATCTTAAGGCAATTAGAATTAACCACAGAAAGGAAAAAATGACCAGTAAAAGGCATCAGCTCACAGAGAGTTAAAGATCTATCCAGCCATGATTTTCTCTGTGTTAATTTAAGCATTTCTTTCATGGAAATAAAATCTTTGCTATCTTTCTAGCTGTTATTCTAGACTTTTACTCAGAAGAACACAGAAAAGGAGAAGGAAGACACCATTCAGCTGTCTCATCCTATGCCAAGTTACCTCCTGCTAGATGGATTTGGGTTAGCTGTCATTAAACAGACTGAGAGCAAAACACAGGGGGAAGAGAAAACCTCCAGCACTTTGAGGGTCAGGCCTCACAGCTCAACTGATTTGACAGCACAAATAATAGTGGTCTGAAAAGAATATGTTAGGGCAAGAACCAATAGTATCTTCTGTTTCATCCTGCTTCCCTTGATAGTAACAGATAGAAAGAACACTCAGAGAAATACTGTTGACTCCTCAAGAAAAAAACAGATATGATCCTTATTTAACTGTATCTCCTTTTAAGATTGTTAGTTCTGGAAAGGATCTTAAGAATGTTCTAATCCAACTTGGGTGAAGGAAAGGCAATGTTCAGTAAGGGGAGGTCAGCACAAGATGAAGACAAAGATGAAGACACTTGGAGGAGCACAGAGTGAACGGTAACAAAAATCAACACTATCACAGAGCCAATACTGCAAGAGTGGTGCTGGTGGCTATGTGCTGTGGAGTCGGTTCCGACTCATAGCAACCCTGTACAGGGTTTCCGAGGCTGTAAATCTTTACTGGAGCAGAAAGCCTCATCTTTCTCCCGCACTGTTGCTGGTAGATTTGAACTGCTGACCTTGAGGTTAGCAGCCCAATTCGTAACCACTACGCTGCCAGAGCGCCTTCCTTCAATAGTAGTAATAACAGTAATGTGTGAGTAGATGCATAGGTAGACACTCAACAGGTCTGGGAAGATGAATTTGGAGTCCTGGTGTGGCTCTGTGGGTTAATGTGCCAGGCTGCAAAGATGTTTGAACTGTAAGTTTGACGGTTCAAGCTCACCAGCTGCTCATCAGAAACCTGATACAGGGTTGCTACAGGTTGGAATTGACTCAACAGCACTTAACAACAACAACACCTTCATCTTTGTCTCTCATACTTTGGACATACTATCAGGAGGGACCAGTCACTAGAGAAGGACATCATGTTTGGTAAAGTGGAGGGTCGGGAAAAAAGAGGCAGACCCCCAATGAGATGGACTGGCACAGTGGCAGCAACAATGGGCTCAAGTATGGCAACAAATGTGAGGTTGGTGCAGGAGTGGGCAGTGTTTCGTTCTGTTGTGCTTAGGGTCACAATGAGTCGGTACTGACTCGATGGCACCTAACAACACCTACAAATATATATAGGTTTGGCAGAGGATAATTTTACATATGTATTTGTATGTGCTGCAAAAAAAAAAAAAAATCCATGAATATAGGAGCACAGATAAGGGACAAAGTTGTGAACCTTCTTAGTCATAAGCGAACACCTTGAGGGAATGAGTCACTGGGCCTGAAAGTTCAGGATTACAGTGACACCAAGAGCAATCGGCATAACACAGTCTATAAAGACAATGTTCTCCATCGAACTGGTGAATAGCAACTGGGGCCTTTAAACTTTGTGAGTGCCCATGTCAGTACAATTATTGGTCTCTCCCTAGAGCAAAGAAAAGTGAAGAAAATCAAAGCCAGATGTAAACAATTAGTTCAAGGATTAACGGAGCATGTAAACCCTCGCCTCTGTGACCCGAGACTAGAAGAACTCGATGGGATCACTCGGAAAGGTATCACATCCTGGGAGGTCCTAGGTAGAGCGGGAGAAAAAAGTGGAAGAAAACTCAAAATCGTAACAAAGACCAGGCTGACTGGTCTAACCGAACTGGGGAACCTTGGAGACTATGAGCCCAGGCTAGAATTGAACTGAACCTCCTGGCTTAACTTGCAGGCAAACAATGTTGGTTGCAGTTCATAACAACTCTCTATAGGGTTTCTAAGGAGCAGCGGGTGGGTTTGAACCACCAACCTTGTAGTTCAGAGTCCAGTACTGATCCTAGAGATCCACACCAGGAGTCTCAGACAAACAATAGGCAGGTCCATTAGGTATACTGTCCTTAGAACAAATAACCAAATGGGATAAAAATGGCAGTATTTTCCAAGGGATAAAATTCCGAAGTCAGGAAAGGACAGGTAAGAAGTAGGAGTGGAAAGATGAAGCGTAGTTATGAAGTAAGAAGACTTGTTATTACACTGTGAGGATTTTCATCAGTATCACAGATCAATCAAAATATGTATGAATTGTTGAATGGAAACCCAATTTGTTCTGTGAACTTTCACTATAAAAGGTTTAAAAAAATTATGTCTAATCCCAAACCCTCCTTTTCTAGATGAGAAAATTTCAGATGAGATTGGTAAGGGAATTTGTTCAAAAACACAGTTAGAGGCAAACTTGAAATCAGCACCAGTTATTACTTGCCAAAAATTAGAATGATTCTAAATGGGATTGAATCTGGGGAGCGGAATTCCTGAATCTTCATAGGTGCTTCGCTTTGCAGAATCTCCCTCCTCTTTTACCATCAAAAACCATGCTATGTGAACTGTGGAGGTACTCTGAATAGGATATATTAGGGTATGGCTTCCAAAGTCCCTCTAAGAGAACAGATACTCTCAGGGGCAGATTACACTTCAGAGATATGCTGGAATCCATATGAAATTGTTAACTACAGATTAGTAAAGAAACACAAGTAAGCTTGTGCTTCTCTTGCTTAGTGGGTAATCAAACACTGGACACAATCAATGCAAGGTGAATCTGAGAACTGACTGCAATTATACATACATACACATTCACACGGAGTCCTGGTGTGGCACTGTGGGATAAGCACTGGACTGCAAGGTTGGCTTGAATCGAAAGGTTGGTGGTTCAAACCCACCAACTGCTCCTCAGAAACCCTATAGTGGGTCACTATGAGTCAGAATTGACTCGATAATAACAACACATTTACACACACTAGCATGCACAGGAGTCAATGTATATAATACACTAGTAGCCCTTGACTTGAGTCCAATTCATAGCAACTTCCTATGAGTCACCGTAGAAGAGTAGTCCATAGGATTTTCAATGGCTGATTTTGAAGGAAGCACATCACCAAGTCTTTTCTGTGAGGAAGTTCTAGATGCGCTTATGCCATTATTCCTTTAGCAAGCAGCCCAGAACATTAACCATCTGTACCACTCAAGGGCTCCTGAATACATGTACACATGTATATATAGAATCAATGACAACATTGAGCATACACATGAAATGATTCTGTCGAATAGACGATTGAGAGTGGATTGTGTGGGAAATCATTTGCAAATAAGCCATGCTCTGCCTCTCAAATGATCCACAACAGACGTGGGTTTTGAAAAGTTCGTGTGAGATAGGTACTAAAACACCTCATGGAAGACTATAAACAGAAGGGTTTGGACCTCTGCAAACAGAATTTGTACTGATGCTTTAAGGAAGGTAAAAGTTTCTTAAAAAAAAAAAAAATCTTACTGGTGGCGAAACACGGGTCATCACTGTAAGCTGGAGAGTAAACAACAAAATATGGAATGGAAACATCTTCAATCTCTGACTAAGGAAATGTTCAAAAGTTAGCCATCAGCTGGAAAATTGATGCTTACAGTGTTTTCTGGGATTCTCAAGGGCCAGTATTGGAACACTATCAGGAAAAAAGATCATCAACAACCAATAGCGTTCCTTACAGTGAGATGCTCACTGAAGAGTTGCAGCCTAAACTTCAGATTAAATGCAGAGGACTGCTATCCAAGGGCATTGTGATCTCACACGTCAGTGCAAGTCAGCACACCTCTGCCCACACTGTTGACACTTCGAAGAACTTCATTATGAGCTTTCAAAGCATCCTCCCTAGAGTCCTGATTTTGCTCCACTGCACTTTCACCTGTTTGGTTCCCTGAGAAAAAAGAGTCACCTCTGATAAAAAAGTGAAGACAATGGTGCACTCGTGGCTCACAGCTCAGCCTAAAATATTTAAAAATAAGGGACTACAAAAGTGTGTTGACAGATGGCCAAAGTGTATTGAAAAGCAAGGAGATGTTGTCAAAAAATGATGTGTTTGTCTTTTTAAAAAGTAGATAAAACAAATTCTACAGCTAATGTGTGGATACATTTTTACTCACTCTTGGGTGTGTATGTGTGTGTGTGTATACATACTACACACACATATTATATGTGTGTACATACATGTATGTATGCATGCACATGTATATATGCCTGTGTATACATGTGTATATTTGTACATATGTGTGCATATGCCCTGTGCTTGCATGCATATATAAGTATATATGTATATATGTGTGAATATGCATAAGTGCATGTGTGTCTGCATATATGTACATGCCTGTATATGCACACGTTCATGTGCATATGTACACATGCACCTTATATGTGTATTGTGTGATATGCACATACATGTACGCATATGCATATATGGGTGTGTACATATGTATATGTGTATATATGTGTATATACATATTACATAGGTGTGTATACATATGTGTCTGTGTATGTGCACACATATATGTATACATGTATATTGTGTATTTGTATACATATGTATATTTGTACACACACATGTATATATGTGTATGCACATGTATATGTAAATATATATGTAAGTGTAAAAAGATACATGTATGTTATTGTGCATAGGTGTATGTATATGTGTGTAAATATATGTGTTTGTGTATATATGTATACACATGTATCATTGTATACATATGCATATATGTTTGTGTATATATATGCATGTGTATGTGTGTATATGTATATGTAGACACATGTATATGTGTATATATTGTGTATACATGTTTGTGTATATATGTATACATATGGACAGTTGTATACGTATGCATATAGGTTTGTGTATATGTGTGTATGCATATGTGTATGTGTGTAGATATATGTGTAAACATATGTATATGTGTGTGTATGTGTAGACATATGTGTTTGTGTATGTATGTGTATATAGGTATAGTTGTATACATATGCAGACATGTTTGTGTATGTGTAGACATGTGTATACATATGTGTTTGTGTATGTGCATATACATATGTATAGTTGTATATATATGCATATATGTTTGTGTATATGTGTATGTGTGTTCATGTATGTGCAGACATATGTATATGTGTTTGTGAATCTATGTATACATATGTATAGTTGTATACATATGCATATATGTTTGTGTATATGTGTATGCATATGTGTATGCATGTAGATATATGTGCAGATGTATGTATATGTGTATATATGTGTATACATAATTGTTTGTGTATGTATGTGTACATATGTCTAGTTGTATACATATGCATATATGTTTGTGTATGTGTGTACATATATGTGTAGACATATGTATATGTGTATGTGTATACATGCATTTGTGTCTCATATATATATGATTTTTTCGCATAGTGAAAATTGACCAAATCACAGTCATTGAGTCAATTCTCACTCATAGCACCTCTCTAGGATGGAGTAGAAAATGACTAGACATTTGAAAGCCCTGGTAAATGCCTTAATGATACCAATTATCTTAATGATTGTTGTTGTTAAGTGCCATTGAGTCAGTTCCAACCCACTCTGACCCTGTATAGAGTTTATGAGGAGCAGCTTGTGAGCTTGAACTGCTGACATTGCAGTTCAAACCGACCTTGCAGTCCAGCGCATTGGCCCACAATGCCACACAGGAGTTCTATCTTAATGATGTTGTTGTTGTTGTTGTTGTTAAGTGCCATTGAGTTGGTTCTGACCCATACCGACCCTGTATAGGGTTTCTGAGGAGCAGCTGATAGGTGTTACTAATTGAGCAACTACTATATATTAGGTAGGAGTCCCTGGGTAGCATAAATGGATACGTGCTGGGATACTAACCAGAAGGCTGAAGGTTCTAGTCCACTGAGAAGAGCCTCTGAGGAAAGCCAGAGATCTACTTCCAAAAGATCAAAGCCATGGAAAACTCTATGGAGCACAGTTCTATTTGGAAACATACGAAATCAACTTGAGAGCAACTGGTTTATGTGTTAGATATTGTGCCCTCCGATTTACTTCTATGAATTCTCAGTCTCATAATCACTTGGCAGAACAATTTACAGAAGATGAAGCTAAGGAGCATTGTGGGAAAGTAACACCACCCAGAATCTACATAAAGATTTAGATGGAAACAATAGAAAATGTTGAGCTCTCAGGTTTTTTTTTTTTCTTCTTCTTGTGAATCGAACAAAAAGAGATGTTTTCTCAAGACCCTTTCCAGCACAAATACCTAGAAACTTAAAACAGCAGCTGTTCTCCTTGGATATTTAGTGCGTAGTGCTGCTAGGCATAATGGGCCAGGACCTTAAACTTGGGTGATTTAAAAATTGAACAAAGGCCACAGATGAGGATTCCCTCCAAGCACACACCTGCTGAGAGCTACGAGCAGTTATCTCTAATGTCAGGCTGAATTGGATTTATACCTAGATGAACTCTGACATGTTGATTGTTCAATGCTTCAAAGTGGAAGGAAGAAAAAGCTAGGGTGAGAGGTCAGGAGTATAAACTTTCCTCTTTCTCCCAGTTGGTTCTGAAAACAAAACAAAACAAAAACAAATTCTCACTGAGGGCTTTCTTTTACTTAGGTCTAGTACTTTCCCTTTTTAATGTAACTTGGGGAACCTTAATGATTTGGTCTGGTGTGGCACTGTGGGTTAATGTGTCAGACTGCAAAGCCATTTGAACTGCAAGGTTGGCGGCTGAAACTCATCAGCTGCTCCTCAGAAATCCTATACAGGGTCACCATGGGTCGGAACCGACTCGATGGCACTTAACAACAACAACAACAACAATCCCCATTCAGCTAGGCAAGATTTGGGTTGGGATTTGTTGTTGTTGTCGATGGTACCTAACAACAACAACAACACATCCCAACCCAAATCTTGCCTAGCCGAGTAAAGTTCTAGTGCTTCTAGAATCAGACCAGGACATGATATTAAGAGCCCACCTAAGTCAGTGTGAAGTATTGGATATATATATTAATGATTTCTTACAATACTTTTCTTTACAGATTTCCAAGAAAGGAAAGTAGGCAATCTGAGAAGAATGGGAGACTGGGGGTGAATGGGAGTGAGTGAATTGGCATGGAAGTTATTTTCTGATAAGTTTTATTTATGTTACCTCACTTAATTCCCACAATTAATATCCTCATTGATCACACGATAATTCCTATACTCTTTCTATAAAACAAGAAATCTAAGCATAGAACAATTCAAACATCCCTTTAATGGCATTCAGCTGTAAGGAGCAGCGTTGATATTGGAAATGCAGTTCTGTCTGATTCTAGTAGCCTAGTGCTTTGCTGAGTCTACCTTGGTAGCTTAGAAATCGGACACATCAGGAAAAATATCCTGGAGAAGTTGAATCTTCTATTAGAACCTGGAGAAAGGAGAAAATGAGGCTTTTGATGACTGCTGATATGTATGTTTGGCATCTGGGAGTGGCAGGCATTGGGAACCCTAAAAGCAGGTACATGGACACAAATAATCCAGAAGATGAGGGTGAAGAGAGGAATCTGAACAAGTCAAGGGAATCATCTTTGAGTTTGGAGCTAAACTATGTGATGAGGCTGGCAATGTCCCCTATGTGTTACAAGCACCAGAGGAGAGCAACCTGGGATTGAAGAGTGAAAGAACTCTCAATATGGGGGCTAGAGAGCTGGAGAAAGAAGGTTAGTTACCCTGAGGACGTGGGAAAGATTCAAGGGCATATTGAAAGATTTTGTTCTGGCTAGGAAGTACACCTGGTTGATTCCAGAAGGCAGAGAGCAATGCTTCTACCATAAGTAAATCAAATTTAATGACAGAAAGGAGAAGTCAGTAGAGAAGGGCAGTAATCTAATGTAAAGTCCACTCTAATGGTTTGCTGTAGCTCACCTCTATTTTTCTAGTTTTAGTTCCTGCATTGCATCTTGCTGTCATTGAACTAACGTCTGCTCTGGGCCCATTGTGCATGCCAGACTCAGTGTGGGCACTGGAGGGTCCACAGCATAACACACATCTAAACTATAAGCACACAGAATGTTTGTGGGGTTGGAAGTACAGAGTTATCACCTGGATCCCAGAGTGGATGATGTAAAGTTTATGACCATTAAATCAATGACGGAGAATTCAGTGCAGGAATTTAAGTACTTTGGAGACTGCGATGGGGTCAATTCGAGTGACTATCACAGTGCAAACTGAAGTGTTGATTGTGTTGAATAAAATGGAAACAGACGAGCATAGGTTCTGAGAGGAAACAGATAGAACATGTGGATGAGGTTTATAATGATGATAAGAGCTCCCATTTGGGAAACCTGTTCTTCTCGCCTGTGCTAGATGTTTTACTTATACACCAGTCTGCAAAGAAATTTTTATTACCCTTATCTGAAGGAGGAAGACTAGGGTAATCCACTAACAAGTTTGTCTGGGATGGAGGTTGTTTTTTTTTTTTTTAACATGCTCTACTTTTCCAAGTGTGATATCATTCTCCAGGGTTTGAATCTCCTATTAACATACCCAAGGATCTCTGATAGCGTAGTGATTACGAGCCGGGCTACTAACTTCAAGGGCAGCAGTTCGAAACTACCAGCAGTTCCGTGGGAGAGAAAGATGATGCTTTCTGCTCCCATAAAGAATTTGTTGTTGTTGTTATATGCCGTGAAGTCGATTCTGACTCATAGCGACCCTGTA
>NW_006408574.1:14982838-14996676 GCF_000296735.1 Chrysochloris asiatica
AACCCTGTACAGGGTCGCTATGAGTCAGAACCGACTCCACAGCACACGACAACAACAATTCTCAAAAGATGGGTTTGAAGTATAACAACAATTGTGAAAATGGAACAGTCCCAGGCAAAGTTTTGTTCTGTTGTGCATAATGTCCCTATGAGTTGGAAAGAACTCGATGACACCTAAAACCACCAATAATAATCATCAAAAGAATTCCCTAAAGTGGCTTTGTTGCCACATTCATTTGACATGAGTCAAGTGAGGTACAAAAATGTAAAGCAGGTGATTTGTCCCCCCAATCCCCCTCCTAAGACAAACCAACCTATTACCATGGAATCATTTCAACTCATGGTGACCCTATGTTTTACAAAGTAGAACTGCATTGGCTTTGCTTTTATGGGAGTATGTTGCCAGGTCTATCTTCTCTGGCACCTCTGGGTGGCTTCAAACTGCTGAACTTTAGGTTAGTGTTGAAGCACAAACCACTCACAAAACCTAGCCCATGGCATAACTGGCTTTTGAACCCAAGTTTATCTGACCCTGCAAACCATCTTGACAACCTTCAAGGTCAGCTACCTCTCTAAGTGAGTTTCTGATGGCAGAGACATCGCTGTGCAGAGGCACCTAAAAGTGGTTTAAGATCACTGTCCAATGCATGGATCTTTTTTTTTTTTTTTTTTCTCTCTCTTTCATTAAAAACCCTTTTGGCAGTCAGGCGCTGACTCCTGCAAGCAGATGGAAGAAGTACAGGTTTACACCATAAACTCTGTTTGCACACGTCTAAAATGATTCATTTACTGGGTTAGCAAAGGTTGTTTTAAGCCTAGTGACACCTGTAAAGGAAAGTTATGTCCCTGCTCTTTCTTTTAAATCTGAAATTCTTACTTACTGGCCTGGTTTGTTGCAAACATCCATGTGTCATAAAAAATATGCTGCTTTATAAACCATATCCTTCCTGTAGGAGATTACAACATTTTTTATTGCCCATCTGAAGCTCTCAGAGCTTTGTTTCTTCAGAACCTATCCCAGTTACAAAGAGATGTGAGTTTTACTTCAAAGGAAGCAGCTACGACATCTACACTTGCGGAACACAAAACCACATCTTTAAGATCTGTTGATGACTGAGACCTCACTCACTTCTGCCTTTGCTCTGTAAAGACTTACTGCTCACGTAATAACACATCCACTTTACCCCATCGCTCATTTCAGCAGTGTATGCAAACCAGTTGGAAACGTAGTGCGTCAGACTACGTAGATTTTTAAGTCTTTTCTTCCCCAAATCCACTGGAAGAGCTTCCTGATTCTTGGAAAGCCACAGATTCTGTTGAGTTTAAACCTGCGGGTTAAGGAATTCATTGCTTACATCTGTACAGTTTGGAATTTTCAATAGCACAGTTGCATGTTTTAGTGAGAAAATTTGAAGGGAGTAAAAGGATTCTACTCACTCTTTAAGAGAGTCACCATGTAACATTAGTGTTTGATGTCTGTAAAAGAAATTCTCACCCTACACTACATGAAAGACTATGCTTGTCTCCAAACATGATGATACATTTTCATTCCCATGTCCACTTGTAGTTTATCAAGTGCTTTTAATTTATGATATGCATTGGTGACATCATGTGGGTACTTGAAATTATACCCCAGGTTCAGTCCTGTACTTGTTTCTGAACATGAAAACTAAGGTAGAGAAGCTTTGCTGGCACTGAATTAACTAAAAATATAATGATAAAATCATAGTATTCTACTCCCCAAAAGATTCTAGACAAAACAGAAAGATGAGCAACTACATCTAATCCAGCTGGGAAACTGAAATTTACAACAGCAGCTTTTGTTCGAGAGTTTTGCTCAACTACACCAAGCAATAGTTTGACAATCCACCGTTCTAAGACTAAGTGTTTCACCCTGAGTGTTTTCTTAATGACTTTTCATAAGTTCAGCATCTCACCTTAAATATAAATATCACGTCCACGGTATGAGATGATAGTGTTGTGTAGGGGTCTCTGCCAGGAACGTACACAAGTGAGAACAACCAAGGAATATCATGTTGGATGCCAAAGAGACTTTGCAGTCCAAATGCCTTGGGTTCAAATCTAGACCATTATACAAGCTGACCCTAAAGCCTTGGGTAATGTATGTAAACTTTTTAAGCCTTACTCTTCTTAATCCCTAGAGTGGAGGTCATAACATCCTTTCCTCTAAGGTTTATTGCAAGGAGCTCTGGTAGCATAGTGGTTACGAATCGGGCTGCCTGCTGTTCTGCAGTAGAAAGATGAGGCTTTCTGCTCCCGTAAAGATTTATAGCCTAAGAAACCATGTACTGGGTCGCTGTGAGTCAGAACTAACTCCACGGCACATAGCCACCACCACCAGAAGATCAAACTATTGAATGTAAAACACTTAACTGGTGGCCCAGGTACTAACTAATAAGCACAACTATCATGCCTCTATAGCGGAGCTGTGTTCATCCTATTACAGTGTTTCAGTCAGAAAACCGGAAGTGTGGACTAAGGAATCAAGAGCAGGAGAAAGCTTTAGTTAAGGATGGCTTCCTCAGTTCTGCCTTGGGCAGCTTGGTGATGGTAATGGAGCAAGAGAAGGTGAGTACGAGAGTGAGAGAGAGATTGACTAATTGTACAATGCATTTGTCTTGTCTATCCATGAGTCCCCTGGTCCTAATGAGTTTCCTGATACTTAGTAAGCAATATAATACATATATGATTCAGTAAACAACTAAAGGAATGAAAGAATAAGTCATGCACTGAAATAGGTCCCTAACCTAACAGGGTGATATTCAATATCCATATTTGACTTGGATGCTTGATCTAAATAAATACACCTTAGAAAAGATTCTTATCAAAAATACATAAATATCCACCTAGCATTTACACCCTGTATCAATGGCTGGAACAAAAGACTTATCTAGCATTTCAAGCATGGCAAATGAGACGCATGATGGGCAACATTACCTGGGACAGATCAGGGAATTGTTCCGTTATCAGGTGTAATATGCTAAGGACAACAGGCCCTTTCTTACCCCACATTTCACGTTTCTGTTAGATGTGCATGATTCGAAGAAGCCATTGGCCTCTGACAGAGACCTTGTCAACTTTAAGTTCATAGTGCTTTTCCTCACCTGTACCCTGGGACTCAGAAATAGCATAGGGCCATCCACTCACTATAATTCATCTCTTGGGTCAGCGCCAAGTCAGTGGTAGTGTGGTTACATGAAAGTGGCTTGAACATTTGCATGGAGAGATCTTTAATTTAATGTCTACGTTAGGTAACTCTTCTCAGATGTGACCTTAAACATCTCTATTCCTAGAGTAAATGCATGTCCTGTTTTGTGCTCAATTTTCCTTTGCTCTCCTGAGAGAAAATCTTTTCTTCCATACCATTGTAGGCAACCAGATCAGCTGTCTGCTACAAGACAACACAGCCATTTTTACAGAGACACCAGGCTCTCGGAAGTAAGATGCTATTGCAAATGTGTATCTGCAGTTGCGATTTCCTTATGAGAGCAGTCTAAAATGTGGGAACCTGGATACTCTATCCCAGAGCTGCTTGTCTCAGTGAAGAAGTGGACAAAAGAGGTGTTTGCAGTTCTAGAAGAGGTTTCACAGCCTTTTAGAATTCCATGATTGGTTGAGTGTAAATGAATCATGGGGTTTTTGAAGAATAAAGATCAAGGTCTTTTGCAAAATCAACTAGCTTTGATATTTGAACAGATGGAATGCTGTCTCTCCATATGTCTGGGCTTCGAATCAGTCTAATATTCCTTTACATTCTTTCTTTTTTAGGTACACATTCTTTAGAAAACATGGGAAACAGTTCTCTTTTAAGAAAACAACAACAATTATACATTAAAGAGCCATTTGTTAATATGCATGAGTTGGCAGCATACAATTTAACACAAAATTAGCAGCTGATGATTTTGGAAAACAATAATTTTTTCTTTGTAAGAAAGCCACACAATGGCCTTGTCCGTTCTCTGTAGGACAATTGCACAGTGTGGTAATGGATCAAGATTACATCACTCACATCCCAGGCCAGCTCAGACCAAGCAATGTATTAATGGTGCCTTTTTCCAGGAGTGAGACCTTAAAAACATGTATTCATATTTACAGTTAAATACAGGACCGGGCAGTGTTTGGTTTTGTTGTGCATAGGGTCGCTATGAGTCAGAGACAACTGAAGAACATGTAACAACAATGACACAGTTGTTCCAGGAACCACTGAAAACAAAATGAAGTCACTCTGTGATCCCCTAAAACTCCTCTGGGATCCAGCAGGTTTAGAGTGGGGCAGAGTTAGGGGATCTAAAAGTTGATGTCTCTGGTGGGAAATTTAAATTTTATCCCTGTTCTTCTTAGTGGACCAACCAAGATTCTCTTTGCCTTCTAAAGGCTGTTGTGAGCTCTTGTCTCATTCATTCATTCTCTTCTTTTTTCTTTTCTCTGTGTATGGAGCTTGAGGAATGGAAGAAAGAAGTGGTCAATTTCTACTGCTTTGGACTTTAGGCACTTTTGCTGGTATCAACCCAAAGGCTTGGGGAATCGGTATTAACAGCTTCTCCAGCCAAGTCTCCTGTTTCGCAGCTCATGCCAGGGATCTTGTTCCCATCTATGTAGAGCCACCCCCTTGCGTTCTGGTACAGGGTTTCTCCACAGGTAAGAGTGGCAAGGGGCAGCCGTGTAGATGAAAGAGGTACTTCCTACCTCAGCACAGATGCTGAATCAGTGTCTAGACTGGAAGAGATCCTATAGAACCCTTGCCCAGTTTAATGATGAAATCTAGGAACATTTGTCCAGGCTCTGTGGTAGTCACTGGGATACAAGAATGCAGCCTCTCTAGAATCTCTCTTACCATGAATTGATAAGGTTGAAATGATCATGGTTGAAATACTATATTTCTATCTATCTATCCTTTTTAAAGTGTTGAAGAGCAAAGCTGTCAGCTTGAAGACTAAGGCGTACCTGACCCAAGCCATGGTATTTTCAATAACCTCATATGCATGTGAAATCTGGACAGTGAATAAGGAAGACTAGAGAAGAATTGATGCTTTTGAGTAATGGTGTTGGAGGAGAATATTGAAAGTGTCATCGGCGGCCAAAAGAATCAATAGATCCATTTTAGAAGAAGTTCAACCAGAGTGCTCCTTGGAGGCCAAGATGGCCAGACTTCATCTCTCATACTTCGGACATATTGTCAGGATGGACCAGTTACTGGAGAAGGATATCATGTTTGGTAAGGTGGAGGTCAGAGAAAAAGAGGAAGACCCCCAGAAAGATAGATTGGCAAAGTGGCAGCATCGATAGACTCAAGTGTGGCAACAGTAGTGAGGTTGGCCCAGGACTGGGCAATGTTTCATTCTGCTGTACATAAGGTCGCTATGAGTTGGTACCGACTCGATGGCACCTAATAACAACAATCTATGTGTCCTGGAGTCCTGGTGTGGCACTGTGGGTTAATGTGCTGAACTGCAAAGTCGGTTTGAACCACAAGGTTGCTGGTTCAAGGTCACCAGTTGCTCCTTGGAAACTCTATACAGGGTCACTACGGTTCACAACTGACTCGATGGCACTTAACAACAACAACAATCTATCTGTCTTTCTGTCTGTTTGCCTTTCTGTCTATCTATCTACGATGGTGCTGGCAAGATTTCATGGTATTCAGAATAAAAGAACCACCACATCTGGACTCCCTGGCTACTGTACATGGGGAAAACATTTGCCTGATAACCAAATGTTTGGGAGTTTGAACATAACCATGAATTCTTTTAAAGAAAGTTCTGATGATCTGTTTGGGAAAAACCAACTGTTGCAAACCCTGTGGAGAATAGTCCTAATAGGACACCCATGGGGTCACTATGAGTTGGAATTGACTCAGGGGCAACTATGTATGTGTCTGCTGTTGTTGTGATTTAACAAGTGAGGTTTGAAAGAGGGACCTTGACTAGACAGTAGACATGCAAAGACTAGAAAAGTGAAAGGCCACAGAATACTCAGTGGATGGGGGAGTGCTGTGGAAATAGGTCATGAGGTTTATAGACGAGAAACAGAGATGAGGACAGTCAAGTGTGCTTTTAGACAGAGAAATTAGGAGGCCGCTGATAATCTCATCCACGTCACTGGGAGAGTAGAGACAGACTACAGAACAGCATGAGGCCATGAGAACAAAGACCAAGTCTTTCAAGAAGTTTGAAGATTAATAAGAGACAGGTTAGACATTTGATTGGGATGATGAATAAAGGAAAAACAATTTAGGTTAGAGAATTGAGGTGAGTTTTTCTTTGTCAAAGAGGCAAGGGCCAGGGGATAAGAAGGTGGATGGTACAAAAGACAAGAAAATAGTTGATGTAGCAAAGATCAGAAGCAAATTAGGGGTGATAATGAAGAAAATGGGTGGATGTATTAGCAATTGGATAAATTAGCATTGCCTAGGGCTGTGGACCCTTTTGCTGACTAATAGGAGAAAAATCTGTCTTGTTACTTCCAAACTCTGCAAGGACAGTAGAGGAGAGAGCTCAATGTGCAACAGTTGAAAGCCTGTAGGGGAGAAGAAAGTTTTAATGACCAAGAGATTACCAAGATGCTCAACATTACCAGAATTCAGAGAGAATGTCATCTAACTCCCACAAATTGAAAAAAACAATTAACCAACCACCAGCCAACACATAGAAATTGAATATTCGCAAATGTTGACACATGTGTGGAGCAGAGGGAGCACATATCGCTTTCTGAATCACTTGGTTTTTATGCTGTGAAGGTGGAAATGTGCTTACCTGGGACTAGCAATTGCAGACACCCTCTCAAGCACATGTACAAGAAGACATAATCCAAACGGCCATCAGTAGGATACCCCACTACCATCAAGTCAATTCTAACTGATAGCAAGCCCATAGGACAGAGTGGAACTGCTTCTGAAGGTTTCTGAGACTCAGTCTTTTAGGGAGAAGATAACCTTCTCTTTCTTCCAAGGAATGGGTTTCAACCATTAACCCTGTGGTTGGTAGCTCAGTTTAATCCTCAGTATCACCATGGGTTTCAAAATGTGACAATCTCGGGCAGGAATGGCAATGGACTAACAATGCCTATATCAATGACCCTGGTGGTACAATGGTTAAGCACTCGGTTGCTAACTGAAAGGTCAGGGGTTTGAACCCACTAGATGCTTTACAAGAGACAGATATGGTGGCCTGCATGGATAAAGATGGCGTCTTTGAACACCCTGGGAGGCTGTTCTACTCTGGACATTGAGTGGCAGTTGGCTTGATGGTCAACAATAGCAACAGGCATGCATCAGAGTGGAAATGTTTCCCTAAGGGAATCATGATACAGTGTGATAGAAGAAGCTCTCACTACTAGACAAGCTAATCCATGCAACAATTTCATCCATCATGACTGGATACATCCGCTTAAGGAAATTCATTTCACAAACAGACAATGCAGTGACTGTATGTCTAAATATATTGACAAAATGTAATGCCAAGCTGCAAGGGGAAGAAGGGAACATTAACTACTTACAACAATATTGGTGGATCTCACAAATCTGAAGTTGAACCAAGGAAATTACTGTGTGATTTAAATGAAAATATAAGCAACACGGAAGATGCAAAGGGCATGTGTCCATCTGGAAGTCCGAGAGGAACCCTGGGAGGGTTGGAGTGGAGACAATAGGAAGTCAGAGGGGGATTCTGGGTTGTGATGCTCTGTTTCTTGAGCTGGCTGCTGCTGTTACAGGCACTTTCAGTTAATGAAGAGTCACTGAACTGTCGATTTTCTGAGCATGGTATACTGCAATAAAGATTGTAAAAATGTTCTTTGAAAAAGAAAAAAAAACATCTAAATAAATATGGAAAATGAATGTTTTATTTAATCTGGGTTGATGGACCTGTATTTTTATAGTATTCTTGTGTCTTATTGCTTATTTTTCGTGTTTCATTCAGAAAAATGCATAACATGAATCTTGTAAGTCTCCTTATCCCTTGCTGCAGTTCAGCACCGCTCTTTTGCATAAGTGGTATCACAAACTTTACATTTCTACTTTTTATTGTAGGAACTCCTTTGGTTATTGCCTAGTCTTGTGGTGGACCCTAGTCTATGTTGATAACGCCATTCATCGACAATTCAGGATTTCACAACCATCCTTGTAGCAGTTGGTATTTTGAAGCCCGGGGTTTGAAGTCCAAAAAAGATGAGTGGTTTCCTTCTCCGCTTTACAGAGTTCTCCAGAAAGAAAATAGTAGGGAACATTAAGCTTCCATGATGAGCTCAAAGATCTTCTAAGAGGATCTGGCATCTCTCCTCTCTTGAATCCTCACAATACAAATGTAAGTCAAGTTCAACTCTGTTCATGTGTGCTATGTGGCTCTCTTTCTCTGTCCTTTGGAAAAGTAGATTCAATTTGATTTGGGCAATTCCATGACATTGAATTGGACTTTAGATATAATAAATACTTGGAGTATAGGTCAGTGGTAGAAATCTTACCTTCTATGATGGTGACCTGGATTTGATTTCCAGACAATGTTCCATTTGCCCATCCACCACCTGTCTTTCAAGTTCCTCTAGTGCTGAACAGGTTTCAATGGAGTTTCCAGACTCGGAAGAACTAGGAAGAAAGGCTTGGTGATCCTCTTCTGAGGATCAGCCAGTGAAAGTCCTGTGGATCTCAGCCAATAAAAACCCTATCCATCAAAAGGAGGGCGTGGTCCACGCTGATTGTGGAGATGGTGCCGTATCAGATCCAGTTTGGTTCTGTTGTACGTGGGGCCACTATGACTTGGGCAGTCAACCGCAACGGCAAATGTATGGAAATCAACTCTCTGGTGATGCAACCTTCAAACAGTGTGGAAGATGGCTCAGGAAATTCTGATAGTCCTTAACCCACTGAGTAAATAAGAGAGAAAGAACAATGTCCTTTGTCCCCCACGGTGGTGTTCCTGTGTCCTGGAACTCACACTAATGTTCGCATGGGCCTGGGATTTTAATCAGCACATCATACTTAATTGCAAAATATAAAGAATGCAAACAGCACTCTGAAACTGGTAAGATTAGGCTGGACTTCAGGTTTCTGTGTCAAGATTGATGAGGAACCAGACACCAAGATTTCACTCATCTATTTTGAAAATAAAGCAGTAAGGAAACAATACATTTCCCAACCAAACTGGACATTTCTCACCATCAAGAGACTGAGAAGCCGAGAAATTGTTCATTCCAAGATCTGGCAGGATCCTAAGGGCATATTAATATTTGCTGCCCCCTGTAGTTGGCTCTTGTAAAAACTCTAAAAAATCAAGAAAGCTATTTAAATCTTGAGTTGCTCTTCTTCCAACTCCAAAGCACTTGAGGAATTTCATTCTTTCTCTCTTTTCATTCCAACTCCACACATCAGTGTTGACATGAGGCGAGGCTGGGGGAATACTTCTAGGAGCAAAAGTGATTTCATTTAAGTGAATAAACTGGAGGGAATGATTGCCTTTTAAACAGGAAGATTGTATTATATTGAGAAAGCTGCTCAAATAAATATGATTTTCTTTAAAAAGGCAAAGGAAGCATCTGTTTATTAAACTACTTTCTCAATTTCCTATTGCCTTCAGAATTGGTGTGGGATATCATTTCCATTCTCTCTAAGCACAACAGCTTCTAATAACATTAAGCTTAAAATAATATAGCACAAAAGTATGGACTCGTGGTTTGCTCATATTCTGAAAGTAATATAGATGGCAGAAACCTTACCCAAGCTTAAAATAGTACATGGAGCAGTAGAATTTACACTGGTTCAGTGATGAATGAAAGTTCATTACAAAGAATCACAGTCTAATAACTAACTTTAGCAAAAATTTTGGAACTTGTTATCACCATGAACAAATGCTGAGGCAGAAGGCAATAAAAGTGTTTACTTTTGGAACAGGTTAATGAAGAGGAGTGGGCGATTCTAACATAATGTCATTTCATAGTCTGTGTGACTTGAATAGTGTTAGACTTAATTTCATGATTCAATTGACCTGCATATATGTTACTCGCAGAAAGATTATAGAATGGTGCAATTAATTTGTGCAGTGCTAAAGCTTCCCCAGGCATAGAAAACATCTCCTTTAGTTTCATTAGGTTCTATATTACATATTCAAGGTTTTAGTGGGTCAAAACCAGATTAGAGTTGATCGCTTCTATCAAACTTATGAGGGAAAGGGATATCTTTGGTTATTTTCATATCAAGAAGCAGAATTGTAGGTTAGTATCAATTCCGTGCAACTCTATGCAGTTAGTTACAAGTTAAACAATACCACTTTCTTAAAAAGGTCAAAATGAAACTAAAGAAAGTTTCCAAGTAGAATCTTAAATATGAGGGAGCTTTAAAAAGTTCATAGAAAAATGGTACTGAAAGACAAAGGAATTTTTCCACAAACTTTTGGAAGCCCCGTCGTATATATTGTTGTTGTTAAGTACCGTCAAGTCAGTTCTGATTTATAACAACCCTGTACAGGGTTTTCAAGGAGCAGCTAGAGGATCTGAACTGCTGACCTTGTAGTTCACAGTCCAGTGCTGATCCTACAACATCACACCAGGAGTTATAGATATAAAGTCCTATTAAATGTCTGATGCTACATCATATTTGTTGATAATCATTTTTATTATAAAACCCTCCCAGTACAACCATAATATTTCCTTTGGTGAAGGCAGAAGCAGAAACTTCTACCAATCAAGAAACATTTATTAAAAGTCATCCATGGGCTCCCTGTGGTGAGCCATCTAAACAAAGCATTGTTCTTCTTAACTGTTGCTGAGTTGGCCAACTCTACATGGAGCTCCCATGATGCACAATAGAACAAAATGTTGCCTGGTCTCTCATCTTTCCCATATTCAGTTAAAGATTGGACCTTTGTAATTCACGGTGTCTTCAGAGCTTTCTTTGCAGTACATCTTAGTTTAAAAGCTCCAGTGAAACCTCTTGAGCATCGTGGTAATACAGTAGCCTCCAATGAGAGATGGGAGCACAATGGCTGGGAACTGAACCTTGATCTTCATCATTGAAGCAACGAATTCAAGCACCCAACCACATCAGCTTTCCCACACCCAAAGAAGCATGCTGTTGTTGTTGTTAAGAGTCATTGAGTTGGTTCAGACTCATAGCAACCCTGTATAGGGATTTCCAAGGAGTGGCTGATAAATTTGAACCACTGAGCTTTTGGTTCAAACCAAACTTGTGGTCCAGTGTTTTATCCCACAGCACCACACCAGGACTAAGACTTGCTTATTCTTCTCTAACAGATAAATGAATGAAATCAAAGACAATAAGCATAAGAAGCTTACAAAACAGTGATCACATTTTCCTTAGAATATTCAGGAAGATGTGGCCGGAGTTGGACTGGGATTTAGATAGTAAGGAAACAAGGTAGCTGACAAGAAAACAAAAGATCAGAAACAGCTTTTGAAATATGAAACATGAACTGAAACTCCATGGAGAGCTCCCATTTGCCAATGGTGCCCGCTCTGAAAACCGACAGAAAGCAGGTACAAGTTACACATGATTCTGGAACTGGTCACACAGAGGTGTGATGTCTCAGAAGAGTTCATCAGAAAAACAACTCAGAAAGGGGTTTCATAGTTTAACCTACCTCATGGTGAACCTGGAACCCAATATCTAGGTGAAATACAGTTTCATAGTGCCCCAATGGGAAGAAAAACTGAAGACATAGCCAAGAAAGCAAAAAGCTCCTCTTCAGTTGAGAGGTTGGCAACCAGAGAGAGTGGGTGTGCTTGCTGTCAGAGAAAACACTGAATCAGATCACCACATGTTTGATTCTAGCCCTGTCACTTTCTCACTGTGTGAGGTTCAGATATGACCCCAAACTTCTGTCATCCTCAGGTTCTTTATTTACAATGTGGATATTTGTAACATCTTTTCTGTTCCTACAGCAAAATCTGGTAACAAGCAAATGTATGCAAATGCATGCAAAAGCACTTTATAGGCTGTAAAAATCTCTATATATTAAGGGGTGATTGTGTTCAAGTTTGCAATCAACATCCACGCCTGTCTGTGACTCATTAGCTGAAACCCAGCCACTCCCATCTCTCTTCCACTCTTCTTCATTGATACACATTCATCCATTGTTTCTTCCTTCCATTGCATTGATCTCAAGTCATAGCAACCCCTAATGACAAAGCAGAACTGCACCGGAGGGTTTTCTTGGATGTAATCTTCATGGGAACAGATCACCAGAGCTTTCTCCTATAGAGCCTCTGGGTGGGTATGAACTGCCAACCATTTGGTTAACATCACTCCTTACCGGTTGTTAGCCTTATCTCTCATGACTTCAACTCTTATGCATTATGTAGACCACACTGTCCGTGTGATTTATGTTCCTTTTATGTAGAAATGTAGTGTCTGTCCAGTTCCATTATAAAGTCCTGGAGGATATGGAACTGGTTTCTTACTTTGACATCCCCCAGGGCTCTCTGGTACTTGAGGATCCCGTCATTGGTTGTCTAGCTGTTCTCTGGATCATTTCTTGTTTTGCATCCTGTTTTTATTTTTTAACTTTTGACTAGGAATTGACTGAAGGTTGACACATAAGATCATAAGCTTTACCTTTAATAAACCATACACTTTGTTTCATCTCAATAATTACAATCCCCTTTAGGTCACAATAGTTTCCTATTTTCAACTTTGTCCTTAGGAAAATGTCGCCCTATTGATTTTGAACGATTGACCAGTCCATGGTGAGCATACCCTGCTAATGTATGACTGTCTACTGCTTGGCTGAAGATTGGGCTGGGGGGTGAGTTCCTTTCCAGAACTGAAAGGTGGCTGAGGGCCATAGTCTCACATTCATCCAGTCTCTTTCTGACGAGTAAACCCAGTCTTTTTTTTTAATGAAATAATTTTGAGTTTTGTCTCACATTTCTCCCACTCTATCTGGGATCCTCTAATAGGATCCCTGTCAGAGAAGTTGATAGCGGTAACCAGGCACTGTATAGTTCTTTTGGTTTCACAGTCCTGGAGATTGATGTTTATGTGTTCCATCAGTCCATTGGTTCCAAGCCTTTTCAATTCTTACCACTCTTCTTTCTTCCACACATGGAGAGACCACTATCTGCACCTTAGACAGCTGCTCATGAGCTTTCAAGATCTCAGATACTACTCACCCAAGTAGGTTGTAGAAATTATCTGTGTGGACTATGCTAGGCCCATTGAGATGCTGTCACCTGAGATTATGCTCCTGAGCCCTCAGACCCATCAACTCATAGCCTTAAGATGTTTGATAATATCTAAGAAGTTTTCATTTCTCTTGACAACTATTTATAAAATGGAGACAGTGATCCAGATCTCCACTTCATTGTGGATGGAGCTGAGTAATTACACATGAACAATAATGAGTGAGCTAAGGCTAACATCACATCATGTTCTGCACATCTATCACCTGTCTACCAGTTTGTCATATACTATTATAGCTTGCATGCTGCTATGATAGCGGATGCTGTGGCATCAGTATTTCAAAGACTAACAGAGTCACCAATGGTAGACAGGCTTCAGCAGAGCATGCAGATTAAGGCAGTCTAGAAGGATAAGCTAGTGACCTGCTTCTGAAAACCAGCCAATGAAAACCTATGGATTACAACAGAATGTTATATAATATAGTGATGAAAGATGAACTCCCTAGGTTGTAAGGTACTATACTACAGTCCCAACAGACTCAAAAGTACCAACCATCATAAAGATGGTATTGTTGTTGTTGTGTTGTTAGGTGTCATCCAGTCGGTACTGACTCATAGCGACCTTATGCACAACAGAATGAAACACTGCCCGATCCTGGGCCAACTTCACAATTGTTGCCACTCTTGAGCCCA
>NW_006408574.1:14997346-15012134 GCF_000296735.1 Chrysochloris asiatica
TTTCTTCACTAAATACTTTAACTTATCTGCATATTTACACCATAAGATTCAAACAAAGAGCTCTACTGCTAACTGCAATATTGGTAGTGTGCACCAAGGCTCTGAAATGGGTTCTCCATAGCTCAATCATGGCTGATGAAGTAAAACGAGCTGAGCCAAATCTACAAAATACGGGTGAATTAGAAATGATAAGTAGAATAGGAAACATAACTGTTCGATGCCCTGATAGAAATGTAATCTCCCTTTAGAAAACAAAGACAGCTGGAGCATGACATAGCAACCAACATTCTTGGTTGGGAGTGTTGGAAACAGCCATGTCCTAGTCTAAGGCTTTGGCTGAACACACCACGTTCAGTGTCTCTCACTCTCCACAGTCCTACCAGTGATCTGTAGCGTAGTGGTTATGAACCTGGCTGCGAACCACAAGGTCAGCAGTTCAGAACTACCAGCTGTTCCGCGGGAGAAAGATGAGGCGTTCTGCTCCTGTAAAGATTTACAGCCTGGGAAACCCTGTACAGGGTTGCTATGGGTCAGAACTGACTCCACGGCACACAGCCACTAGCCACCACCAATGATCTAATCCTCCTACGGCAGTTTCCTCCAAGGGCTCGCTAGGCCTCTGCTGAGTTTTTCATTCCAGAACTTTGACCTGTAATTTTTTTTTCTCCCATCTGGTTATTGGTCAGTTTCACTGAAATTTAAAATATTTTTTTATTTGGGTCTGTTCTGATTTTACCTTGTCAGCTATCATTGAACTAGTTCGAAGTGGTTGAAAGCCCTGATTTGAACCCATCAGCCACTCTGCCAGAGTAAAATGCTTCTGTAAAGATTGACAGCATTGAAAAGTCTGCATAGCAATTCTACTGTGTCCTAGCGGGTTGTGGTGAGTCAGAACCCACTCAACGGTAACAGGTTTTGTTGTTGTGGCCGCTGCTTTTGCTGTTTTTGGTTCTCTTCTTTGCTTTCTAGAGATTTAGACAAGAATACCATTATAGATGCCTTTTTAAAAAGTACTCCAAAACCAGCTTAATTTTTGTATATTGATGGCGTGTATTGCTCAATTCTTGTTAGCACTGGCATGATGATGCAGGATACAGAAAATCATGCACCTCAGACAGACAAGTAATCTGTGAAAGGTCACATTAAGTAGGGGAAATTAAGTGCTGGATTTTACTATTTAACAAGATGCATTTATACACGTGAAGATGACATTTCATGTTCCAATCAACTAATGGAAAAAAAAAAGACCAGTCATAACCAGAAAGGCAAATCAGCAATAATGCAATATACACAGAGCATTTTAATAAAAGTGACTGTGAAAATTCATTGTTTTAGATTATCTGCCTCAGCGATCCACCTATCAAATGTCTCCCTTTATAAGCTTCGGTGTCAAATCATTTTCTCTCTTGCAACTAGCTTCTGTCTTCTACTACAGAGCTAATGGAGTACTAGGTAAGATGAAAAGATTTGCGCGCTTAGTGCGGTTGGAGTCCTGATGTCGTGCTGTAGGATGAGCTCTGGACCGCAAGGTCAGTTTGAACCATAAGGTTAGTGGTTCAAACTCACCAGCAGTTCCTTGGAAACCCTATACAGGATCTCTATGGGTTAGAACAGAACCAACTCGATGGCACTTAATAACACCAAGTGAGGTTTATAAAGTCATTTGGTATATGTTTTGAAGAGTTCTAACCCAAGAACACCATAATTATCTTTCTGAACCCAGATCCCTAAAGTGTAACCATTGAGACTCACGGTGCCTCCATCTATAAGGAAACAAAACACTGCCCAATTGAATAGCGACCAAGCCATTATGAGCCATAGAGTTTTCAACGGCTCATTTTCTGAAGGAGCTTTCTCATATGTCTGAATATGGAAGCGCTGCTCTAACCTACTCGGCACCATAGCAACACACAAACCTCCAGTGACAGACAGACAATGGTGGTGGCTGGGCTGGGTATTCCATGTAGCATGGAAGGTGAGAATCCCACCACGAAACCACCACTGCCCCCAATGGACTCTTTCATGAATTCTGGAATGAAAATGTGTTCAACGTAATGGAGTCTGTGTTTCTGTAGTTTAAAGACGAGTTGTGTTCTTAAACTTTTATTCAAACACTTGCACAACTAAAGGGATGGAATTGGGTTTCTACATTTTTGTGGATGTTGTTCCCATAAAGATCTACACTCGCTCCCTTTGCCCTCTCTACTTCAGAATATGAATTGACAGCAACTTCAGGTGATACTGTAATAATGGTACTAAGATCTCAAAGTAAGGATCTTGCTGGAAAAGTGCTTGCAAAACAGATTGTTTCCCTCATCCTGCAAGTGGTGGCTGTTTTATGGCAAGAAGCAGTTGTGGGAAGGCTGGTGAGGGTGTGTTTGAAGGAAACAGCCCGTGTTTAGACTGAAGTAGTTGTCTGGAACCCACAAAAGTGAGCATTTCTCCTTTCATTGGCATTTGCGATGTGTCGCCATGGGGATTGCTAAATCTCACCCAGATGCTAATGTGTGCATGTTTTAGGTGTTGTTATGGGTGAGTGCTTGGCAGTAGGCATTGTGCCTTAGACAGTAAAATAGGAGAAGTTCATCCTGCTAAAATATAGACATTTAAAGATCAACATGTAGTTCTTAAGACTTTTAGAATGGGAGCAAACAAGGGATTTGGAAACACGAACCTTCTTGAAAAACAAATCCGAATGATTTTAAACATGCTTGACCACATTTTCTTTCTGGAGTGTACTTTTACTTTTGGAGAATGAGTCACTGAGATGTTTGGTGAATGCAGATGTGTACCAAAGAAACATTACTAAGCTGTGTAATGAACTATTCTATTCACCAACTGTTAGCTGGCTCTGATGAAATGAGTGGACTTAGGCGACATTCCTATTGAAGTGGGGTGTTAAGAGTGGCATTTTTGTAAAGTAATTAGGCTCAAGGGAATTATTCTTAAGAAAAAGTATCATCAGAAGGTAATAAAATTCTAATTTTTTAATGCATTGAAAACATACTTGTAAAAGTGCCAGAACATTACCCTGCCATTGAAATTTTGCAGTATTTTAATTGATTTTAAGAACATGACATCAAAGGACCCTTTTGGATTTTGCTTAAGATGTTCATAGTTCTCATCGCCCATTTCAAACTAGTGGAAGTCAACTACTAATAAACACAACCTTTAACCTAACAGGGAGTCGTGGTGTGGAGCTGTGGGATAAAGCACTGGACCGCAAGGGTCAGTTTGGAACCACAAGATCAGCAGTTCAAACTCACCAGCCGCTCCTTGGAAACCCTATATAGGGTAGCTATGAGTCGGAACTGACTGGACAGTACTTAACAACAACAACAAATCCAGCAGAGAACACACCCAAATTTCATATTGCAAGTTTAGTGAGCGACCCCCATGCTTTGTTTTGAGTGTTATACAATTAATTTGACAATAATCAGCAATGTCAGTTGGCCCCACCTTGATCAGCTTCCTTTGTGGTTTTGTGGGCGGGGATGGTCAGGTACGGTCAGGTATGGTAGCGACACTGTGGTAAGGATAACATGGTGGGAGTGTTACAAGACCTTTCTGTAGATTCTCCACAATCTTTAGGATCAGAGCTATGTTTGATGGTAGAAAGCCAAGTAAGTATTGAAAGCAAATTAAATATGGGGGAAAGAGTCCCAGACAATTAATCATTGGTTGATAGGTTTGCAGTGATAAAAGTAATGCTCTGTTCAGTCTAAGACTTTAGCGATGCTATTTAGCAATCATGTGAATTGAATATTTTTGGCTATGAAAACGGACACTGGCAGGTTTATAAAGTCTTTTCCAACTCTAACATTTACTTTCCTAAAATCGCAAAAATGTCCTGCTGACATGAAGACAAGCAAATGACAATTAATAGGGTTGATATTAGCAGGTTTTATCAGATTAAAAAAGAAGTTTAGATGAAAGGAGGAAAATAAAATCAGGAGGCATATTAGGGGCCCACATAAGGGGCTGGGGTAAATACCAAGAGGCAAAAACCATGAGGCACAAGAAGCAGAGAAGCCAAAGAGGAGTTAGCAGTGAGGTTGGTGGGCTTATCCCAGAGTGAGGAAGCAGTGGAGGGCTGTGGACCATGCCAAAATTTATAGTTTCTTAATACCATCTGGTGGGTCATCTCAACTGACTTAGGGGCATTTCAGAAGAGGGAGAGAAATGAAATGAAACTGATAACACAGTCCCTTTCCCTTGGTGATGACAATGGAAAGAACTACTCATAAATAATGCACTTGTTGTTAAGCTGAGTTGGTTCCGACCCACAGGGACCCTATATAGGGTTTCCAAGGAGCAACTGGTGATCTTGAACCATCGACATTATGGTTCACACCAACTTTGCAGTCCAGTGTATTAACTCACAGCGCTACACAAGGACTCCAAATAATAAATGACTTCGAATAAATCATAAAGAAGGTGGAGTTATAGAGGTACAAATGGTTAAAGCACTTGACTGGTAACAAAGAGGTTGTATGTAGGTTTGAGTTCATCCACAGGCACCTCAAAAGAAGGGCTCTTCTTTAGAAAAATCAGCTATTGGAAACCCTACGGAGCGCATTTCTACTCTGACACACGTGGGGTCGCTATAAGTTAGGATGGAATCTACAGCAATGAGTCTGGTGACTTTTACAATTAAAAAAATTTTTTTTGACTTGCAACAGTTGTGTGTGGTAAGTAGGGTAGTAACTCTCATCCCCAATTTATAGATGACAAACAAATACAACATGTAACACAAACTTTAAATAACTTGTAGAAAAATAGAGACAGAGCCGAAACTAGAATTAGGTGTCGTGATGCCTCTTTCCTTTGCTGTTCTGAGCAGTCCTAATTTACAAGTTACTGCTGCTGATAGGTGCCAGAGTGTAGGGTTAGGGTTTTCCAGGAGTGGCTGGTGAGTTTCAACTGTCGACCTTGAGGTTCAAACCATCCTTGCGGTCCATCGCTTTATCCTACAGCACCACACCAGGACTCCATTACAAGTTGTTTTTATTGTTAAGTGCCGTCGTGTCGGTTCTGACCCATATCGACCCTGTACAGGGTTTCCAAGGCTGTAAATCTTTACGAGAGAAGAAAGCCTCATCTTTCTCCCACGGAGTAGCTGGTAGTTTCAAACTGCTGACCTTAAGGTTCCCAGCCCTATTCGTAACCACTACGCTCCCAGAGCTCCTTATTACAAGCTGTACTACACCTCAAAAGAGAAACCCGCTGTTGTCAAACTGATTCCAAGTCAAAGTGACCCTAGAAATGGAGAACTAACCCACAGGGTTTCAAGACTTGTCAGCCATTATGGAAACAGACCACCACATCTTTCTCTCACACAAAGCATACTAGTATCTCAGCTGTTACCTGAACGTCAGCAGTTCAAATCCATCAGTCACTGCAGTAGTAAGATGGGTAGTCTGTTTCAGGAAGATTACAGCCTAGGAAACCCTATGGAGCAGTTCTATTCTGTCCTGTAGGTTCATTAGGAGTCAGAATTGATGAAAACACCTAACATCCTGTAGTGCTTTAGAAACCCATTTCAAGATGAGTATCATTTCTGTTTTATTGAGATTAAGGGGTTGGGCTTATTTTTGCTTATTGTATATGAATTTAGACTGAAGATTATAATCATTTCAGAATTCATTACTTTTCCTAATTGTCTTGACTAATGAGCTATAAGGGAGCTCTGGTAGCATAGTGGTTACGAATCGGGCTGCGAACCTCAAGGTCAGCAGTTCGAAACTACCAGATTTTCCATGGGAGAAAGATATGGCTTTCTGCTCCCATAAAGATTTACAGCCTCAGAAACCCTGTACAGGGTCAGTATGAGTCAGAACAGACTCCAAGGTACATAACAACAACAACAATGAGCTATTATTGTCTTGGGTAACGAAAACCTATCTTCAGGAATTCAGATGCATTAAATAACTTGCTAAGGTCCCAGAGGGGGTGGTCAAGGAGTCCATTTGATTCCAAATCTAGTCACCCTCTGTTACCCGTGGCAACTGACCTGTAGAGAACGGAGACTCTTCAAGGAAAAGACTTATTACTACCGAGTCAGGTGAGGAGTCATGGTGAATCATCCCCTAGAAGGTTGTCTGGACTCCTACTATGGTGATGTAGGATAAGTGCTCAATTGCAATGTAGGTTTGAACTGCAAGCTGGTGGTTCAAATCCACCAGCTATTCCTCAGAAACCCTATACAGGGTCACTATGAGCCAGAATGGACTCGACAACACTGAACAACGACAACATGTGGATTATCTGACTTTAAAATGTTACCAGTCATGTTAATGTTTATCTGTCCAAGTTGTATGAGGATGTTTCAAAAATGTGTAGAAAAATGGAACTGAAAGACAATGGAAATGTTCTATAAACTTGTGAAGCCTCCTGTAGATTCTCCATTAAGGAGTATTCATTTGCAGTGTAATATTCATCTCTTTTCAGAGGCTATGACTCAGGAGAAGTGAAATAATTCCCCCAAACAAAGAGAGAAGTGATGGCATATAACTTCCAATTCTGACATGAACCCATCCACAGTCATGGAAGTGATTCAACTCACAGGAGAGGAGAACTGCCCCATGGCATCTCAGAGGCTGTAAATCCTTCCGGAAGTGGACTGCCACACGTGCCTCCTGAACATTGGTTGGTGGGTTCAGAGTGCTGTTTAACAACCCAGTGCTTAACTCTGACATTGTTGTGGTTAAGTGGCACGGAGTCAATTCCAACTCATAGCAACCCTGTGTAGGGTTTTCAATGATCGGCTAGTGAGTTTGAACCACTGACCTTTCACTTAGTAGTCCAGGCTTATCCTACAGTTACACACCAGGACTACACTTTGATACCAAGTATTCCCAAACATTTATACATTCTGGAAACCTCTGTAAAATACAGACCAAAAGATTTTTTAATGTTGTTTATTTTGTTGTTGTTGCTGTTAGGTGCCATTGAGTTGGTACCAACGCATAGTAACACTATGCACAACAGAACAAAGCACTGCCCAATCCTGGGCTAACCTCACAATTGTTGCCACGTTTGAGCCCATTGATGCTGCCACTTGGCCAGTCCATCTTGCTGGGGGTCTTGCTCTTTTTCCCTGACCCTCCACCTCACCAAACATGATATCCTTCTCCAGTGACTGGTTCCTCCTGACAATATGTTGTTTATTAGTGAATCACTAAAAACTAATTAACTTCTTTGGGCCTTTGTTTTCTTGTCAGTAAAATTAGCTGAAACTTTTGATGATTACATACCTTTAATAAATTCGGTGAAATTGGATGACTATTAAAAAAAATATTTTCTAAGTCAATATTGCAGAAATGAATCTGGTAAAACTTGTAAATTATGCTTGACCTCAATCTTATTTTTAGTTTCTAATTGAAAAAATATATATTTAGGATGGGAAGTCAAAAAGTATTATTGCAAAATCAGGAAAATTTCTTTAAAAAAAAAAATTTAAACATGAAGCTATTATTTCTTGACATATCCTCTGTGTAGGAAACATTGAAGGTAGTGTTTCCATCTCCCCAACCTTCCCTTGGCTAAAATACACCCCTGGGAAATAAAAAGAAACCTACCCTTTCATTACTACTGTTAGCTTCTCAACAGTATGAAGAATTCTGTACTGTTCAATTGATACCACCTCGAAATGGAAGTCTTGGCATCCTTGAGGGATTCAAATCATGTGTCAAATCATGTGTCTTTGCAGTATTCTTGGAGTTTGGGGAACAAAAGAATTTCTGAAGGGATAAGACCAGGAATGTAGATTGGATAGGTTAAGGTCCCCCAACAAAACTCACAGCCCTTGCTACCCTCCAAGAAAGAGCAGGCACATTGTCATGGCTGGAAAACAACAAAAAACAATCAAACTGTGGCACAAATTTCCTGGTCTATTTCTCATTGATATAGTTTTCCGTTTTCTTAAAACTTCATCCTAATAAGCCCACACAATCATTCTGTGTCCTTTGAGAAAATCTATTAGGATTACCACTTTGGAATCTCCGCAAATAGTCGCCATAACTTTCTGAGCTGACCCCTGTGTTTTAGGCCAGAAGGTCTCCTTAGGAGTCACTGTTTTGATTGGATGGTCTTTTTGAAGGCATTCCAAAGAGTCTGAGACAAGGGTATTACTGAGAACCTGTCCGCAGCCAACACTGGTTGTAGAGACATGCTTAAACATGCTTTGTTTGCAACAGGCCCATGCACATGTACTGCAAACTGAAGAGCAATGCGTTTTTACTTCCTCTCACATATCCCTTCCTGTTACAATAGATGATGCAAGACAGTTGATAGTAATATATTTTAAGTCATACATGTCTGTTTATGCATGTTAAATATTATGCTTCAATTAATTATTTTTTCCTACAACATTTTTATTTTCAAAAAAAATTAGATCCAATGAAAAGTTGCAACACTACAATGAAAACCATTATTTCTTTACCAACCAACTGTTCCTATTTTTGCTATATCAGCTTTGGCTCTTTTTCTTTCTTTCTTTTTGTTCTGAACCCATTGTGAGTGACATATGGTTATCATGATGCTTAAATAATTCTGCATGTATTTCCTAAGACCAAGAACATTTTCTCACATAACCACAACAAAATTGTCAAAGTCAGACATTTAACACTGATATGATGCTATTAGGAGTCTTGGTGTGGCACAGTGGGATAAAGCACTGAACCGCAAGGTTGGTTTGAACCACAAGGCCGGTGGTTCAAACCTGCCAGCTGCTCCTTGGAAACCCTATACAGGGTCCTTATGAGTTGGAACCAATTCAGTGGCATTTCACAAGAACGGTGCCATTATCTAATATATAATTTTCATTCAAATTTCTCCAAAAGGTTTTATAGTTATTTATTTCTCAATCTTGAATTTAATCAAAGGTTACATAGTGTATTTAGTTGTCATGTTAAAACATTACTTGCAATACATCCCAGTAATCGTGTGTTACTCTGTTCTTTTGCCATTTTCCAAAAAGAATAAATGCATTCAGTTATAGAGAAACTCCCATATTTGATTACATATCCACAATACATATTTTCATAAAATTGTGGTAAAATTCAACTCAACGGCATTATTACTATTATTTTGTATATGAACACACACTTTTTCCACTGAAATGAGCACATTTGAGCAAATTTGGTGTGTATACACTAAACTCAGCTCAAGATAGAAACTTGAAACTTGGCAAGATAGTATGAAAATAAGGCCAGAGTTAGAAAAAGTCTTTAAGATTTAAATGACATGAAAGATTAGAATTATGAGTTTGCAAAAATGAAATAGAACATTGTTTGTTTTAAAGGTTATCCTCACCAGTCATCTGCTCTGATTGGGTGGTCAAAAGTCAAGATGATGTCAAAACATTTAATGTTACACACAAATCAATGCAATGTTTATGAGGAAAACAAATCAAGCATTCCAAATTAAGTATTCAGTGGTGATTTTAATTTGGCCATGGTTTGCATTTCGGTTCCTGTTTTCATAGATGTACATGAACTTGGCTATTTCCTCAGTCTGCTTCCCCTGGTTGTTTCTGGTTGCCCTCTGAAATACTATTCTGTATACATATGAACCTCCAGATACCATGTTTCCTTTGAATATGTAAAAAATATAGAGATACTGGGCATACTTTCGTGAATAAAAGATAAAGCCACCATCTTCCTTCCTGGGCTGGCCTGGGATGAATTGTTTTGGCATATTATATTTCCCATTCCTTGCAGGTGAGCTGCCCAGTGGATTTATTCACAATGACTCCGAGGAAACAATTCAAGTCTGTGTGGCTAATTTACACCACACTTTATCACATGCAAAATAAATATTACTCTAGCCCAGTTTCATTTGGAACACTAAAGTTTAAAATTTCCAAGTTTAGCCATAAATAAGCAGAGTTTAGATTTGCATTCAATGGTCACATGTGTAGATAAATCTGTATGTGCTGAACTCAGGGAGACTGAGGGCAAACATGTCCTGAATGCAATGAACGCTACACAAACATGATGGAGTCTGTATTGGACTTCTGCCCAGCAGTCACTCGAAGTTTGGCAATTTTCCCAAGCAGATGATGCTACAGAATTTTCTAAAAAGAAAATTTTAGGAACATGATTTGATCGTTATATAACACATATAGCATAATCTCACCAAGTATGTGGTTACCAGTAATTGGCAAAATGATAAAAATGAAAATACCATGTATTCTATAAATATTTGCAAGATACAATGTGATCATTCCTTGCCTTTGGGGTCATTGCTATACTTAGAATTCATCCTTGTTAAACAGATTGCTAAAGGCATTCCTCTGGTGGATGTTCACAAATGCATCAAAGGTAAAGTAGAAATGAATGAATAAATAAATAAAGTATTTTGCAACACCAATCTGTTTTTATCAAGTCTCAAAAATCAAGCAAAGTCTATTATTTACACATGAGAAGTTCTATTCTGAGTCTGCATACATCTGGCCTAGCTTGTATTTCCCCTTCATTTAAATGAATAAATGGTATAATGAGTGTCTTCCATTTAATTGCTCTGTATTGGTAAGGTTCTGCCCCAAACTGAGGAATGTGTTTAGCAAGAATGAGTCTCCTTAAGGTATCCATTTCCAGTCACATCACTAGGGGAGTATGGGGTAAATGGACCACACCAAGTAAAACTGTCAGATGTAACACCAAAAAATGACTGTCTATACAATTTTCATGCATTTTTTTAGCACTAATTTCTTATTTTTTATTTAAAATACCCCTGTAATTAGTTAGAACAGCAAAACTAGTTTTTTCAAGCCCAGAATACATACATCAATATATGTACAAGGCTAAAACTATGCTAACTTAATTTCTGAACCTTCTAATGACTCCTGGTGTGGCTCTGTAGGATCACCACTGGACTGGGAACTGCAAGGTCAGCAGTTCAAAGCCACCAGCTGCTCCTTGGAAACCCTATACAGGGTCACTCGGAGTCAGAAATGACTTAAAGGCACTTAATAACAACAGCAATGCATTCTAGTGAGAACTTGTATTATTATCCAATCACGGTGACAGTCTGACTCACGTGGTCTCTTCTGCATGCACTATTGCAATTTAAAGACGTAATTTTAATTTTGCTAGTTGTTTATGTCACTACTATTGTCAGTGCAATTCAGTGATATGGGAACTATGATTCATGAGCTACATTAGTACAAAAAACTTTACTGAAGGTTCTTTAGGGTTGATACAGGGAAGATGCATGGTGGGGGGCTAAGAACCGAACGGACACCACTGTCCGTCCTCTGCCCCAGGGTGTAGCTTTGCCCTTTCCTTTTCCTCTGTTTCAAATAATGAACAACTAGAAACACAGAGACAATAGAATACAAAATCGATGATTGGGACCTCCTAAAAACTAGACACATGGGTATCACAAGATTGTGACAAAGAAATAAAAAGAGCTCACAGACTGGGTTTTTTTTAAAATAAATATATATCAACAAGGGACTAATCTCTAAAATTTATAGAAAACTGCAACAACCCTACAAGAAAAAAGACAAAACAATGCATTTTAAAAATGGGCCAAGGACATGAACAGACATTTCACTAAAGAAGACATTCAAGGGCTACCAAACATATGAAGAAATATTTATGATCATTAAGCATTGGGAGTGACGGTGGTGATGTGCCATCAAATCATCAAATCAGTTTCAACTCAGGGTGATGCAGTAGAGGGTTTCTGAGGTTGTAAATCTTTACAGGAGTAGAAAACCACATCTTTCTACCATGGAGAGGTGGCAAGACCCAAACAGTTGATCTTGCAGTCATCAGACCAATGCATAATCCATTATGCTATTAGACTGTGTGATATCACCTCACCCCAGTACTAATAGCAAAATTCAAATAACTCAGAAGACAACAAACACTGCTGAGGGTATGGAGAGACTGGACCCCTCCTACATTGCTGATGGGACTATAAAATGGTGAAGCCATTGGGGAAAATGGCATCATGCTTCCTCAGAAATCAAAACATGGTACTCCCCAGCACTCACTCTTGTTGGCATATAGCCACAAGAAATAAGAGCCATGACATGAGTAGACATATGTACACCTATGTTCATGTGGTGCTATGGGTTAATGCACTAGACTGCAAAGCCGTTTGAACGGCAAGGTTGGCAGTTCAAGCTCACCAGCTGCTCCTCAGAAACCCTATACAGGGTTGCTATGGGTCAGAACTGGCTCAACAGCACTTAACAACAACAACAACAACAAATGTTCATGCCAGGACTATTCACAATAGCAAAAAGATGGAGACAGCCTCTAAGCCCCATCAATGACATAAACAAGAGCAGATGAAAAAAAAAATGGAATACTACACAACATTGAAGAACGATGATGGTCTCCAAACACCTCATAACATGAATGAACCTGGAGGACTTTATGATGAGTGAAAGTAACCAATCACAAAAGGTCATATATTGTAGGAGACCACAGTTGTAAAAACTCAAGAAATGGTTTTCATGCTGAAAGAAACATTTTTGATGTTTACCAGGGGTGGGAGGGAAGGGAGAGTAATTCACTGCCTAGAGAGTTTGTTGTTGTTAGGTGCCATCGAGTTGGTACCAACTCATAGCTACACGATGCATAACAGAACGAAACACTGCCCAGTCCTGGGCCAACCTCACTATTGTTCCCATGCTTGAGTCCACTGATGAGGCCACTTTGCCAATCCATCTCACTCCTCTTTTTCTCTGACCCTCCACCTTACCAAACATGATATTCTTCTTCAGAGACTGGTCCCTCCTGACAATATGTCCAAAGTATGAGAGACGAAGTTTGGCCATCCTGGCCTCCAAGAAGCTCTCTGGCTGCACTTCTTCCAACACAGATCTGTAGGTTATTTTGGCAGCCCATGGCACTTTCAATATTCTCCTCCAACACCATAACTCAAAAGCATCAATTCTCCAGTCTTCCTTATTCACTGTCTAACTTTCGCATGCATATGAGGTTATTGAAAATACCATGGCTTGGGTCAGGCTCACCTTAGTCCTCAAGCTGACATCTTTGCTCTTCAACACTTTAAAAAGTTCTTGTGCAGCAGATTTGCCTAATGCAATATATCCTTTGATTTCTTGACAGGTGCGTCCATGAGTGTTGATAGTTGACCCAAGAAGAATGAAATCCTTGACAACTTCAATCTTTTCTCCATTGAAAATATTGTTATTTTTTGGTCCAGTGGTAAGGATTTTTGTTTTCTTTCCATTGAGATGCAATCCATACCAAAGGCTATGCTCTTTGATCTTCATCAGTGAGTTTTTGAAGTCCTCTTCACTTTCAGTAAGCAAAGTTGTATCATCTGCATATCGTAGGTTGTCAATGAGTGTTCTTCTAATTCTGATGCCACATTTTTCTTCATATAACACAGCTTCTCGGATTATTTGCTTAGTATACAGTTTGAATAAGTATGGCGAAAGAATACAACCCTGTTGCACACCTTTCTTAATTTTAAACCATTCAGTGCTCCAATGTTCTGTTTGAACAACTGCCTCTTGGTCCATGTACAGATTCCTCATGAACACAATTAAGTGTTCCGGAATACTCATACTTCACAGAGTTGTCCATAGCTTGTCATGATCCACACATTCAAAAGCCTTTGCATTGTCAATAAAGCACAGGTAAACATCTTCTGGTATTCTCTGCTTTCTGCCAAGATTCATCGGACATCAGCAATGATGTCCCTTGTTCCACATCTTCTCCTGAATCCGGCTTGAACCTTTGGAAGTTCTTTGTTACTGTATGCTTGCAGCCATTTCTGTATTATCTTTAATAAAACTTTACTTGCATGGGATATCAAAGAGATTGTCCGATGATTTCTGCATTCTGTTGGGTCATCTCTCTTTGGAATGGGCACAAATACAAATCTCTTCCAATCAGCTGGCCAGATAGTTGTCTTCTAAATTTCTTGGCAGAGATGAGTGAGTGCCTCCTGTGCTGCCTCACTTTCCTGAAAGATTTCAATTTTTGTTCCATAAATTCCTGGTGCCTTGTTCTTTGCCAATTCCTTCAGTGCACCCTGGACTTTCTCCTTCAGTATCATTGCCTCTTGATCATATACTACCTTTGGAAACTGTTGAACGTCAACCATTTCCTTTTGGTACAGTAACTCTACATATTCCTTCCATCTTCTTTTTATGCTTTCTGTGTCATTCAATAATTTGCCAGGAGAATCCTTCAATAATGGAAGACGAGGCTTAAATTTTCCCCTAGCTTGAGAAATGCTGAGCATGTTATTCCCTTTTGGCTTTCTAACTCCAAATCTTTGCACATTTCGTTGTAATATTTGACTTTGTCTTTTCTAGCTGACCTTTGAAAATTTCTGTTCAAATCTTCTACCTCCTCATTTTGTGCATTTGCTTTAGCATCTTTACAGTGGAGAACATGTTTCAGAGTCTCTTCTGACATACATTTTGATCTTTTCCTTCTTTCTTGTCTTCTTAATGCCGTTTTGCTTTCTTCGTGTATGGTGTTCTTGATGTTATTCCACAACTCTTCTGGTCTTTGGTCTTAAGTGTTTAATGTATTAAATGTGTCCTTCATATGATCTCTAAATTCAGGTGGGATATGTTCAAGGTCATATTTTGGCTCTTGTGGACTTGTTTTCATTTTCTTCAGCTTCAGTTTGAAATTGCATATAAGCAATTGATGGTCTATTTCACAGTCTTCCCCTGGCCTTGTTTTGACTGATGATATGGAGCTTTTCCACCATCTCTTTCCACAAATGTAGTCAATTTGATTTCTGTGTATTCCATCTGGTGAGGTCCATGTGTATAATC
>NW_006408574.1:15014189-15061823 GCF_000296735.1 Chrysochloris asiatica
GAATGACTTCAGCTTGATCTATGTGCAGGTTCCTCATGAGCACAATTAAGTGTTACAGAATATTCAATCTCTGCAATGTTGTCCATAGCTTGTCATGATCCAAACAGTTGAAAGCCTTTGTATAGTTAGTAAAACACAGATAAACCTTTTTCTGGTATTCTTTGATTTTATCCAAGATCCATCTAATGTCAGCAATGATATCCCTCATTCTACATCTTCATCTGAATCTGACTTGAACCTCTGGCAGCTCCCTGTCAATGTATATATGGATATATACACAAATGCATATATAGACACAAACCAAATAAGTAATCCAAACAATGTATGCAGTTTGGAAAGACATACCTGGAAGTGTAATGTATTGTTGTATTCCAGAACACAGAGTTGGTGTTATTTCACTCCAATATATGGAACATTCAACAAAATGGCACGCTTTAGACGTCAGCTTTTACTACTAAATATCTCATTAACTGAGTGGCAGAAATGGGTATACAGGTTGATTTGAAAGGTTTATTGTGTGTGTGTGTGTGTGTGTATGCATGTATAATGCTGCCCACTCTCCCATCCCACCACATGTGTGTAATTTTAAATTAAGCTTCTTTTTGAGTTTGGAAGTTGTTGTATACTAAAACAAACATGTGGCATTATTGGTATTTTGGGGCCTCTTAGATCAACAGTACCCCAACAAGCTTCCAATTAGGGGGCCATCTGTTGGGAATCCAGGGGAATCTCTATCTTAAATTGGTTGCTAATCACAGTCACCTGCTGGAGCAGCCAAGCAGCCTCATGCTTGCTTGTTTCCTCCATGCTCAATCACACTGCATTAAGTGGCCACCTGGGTAATGTGTTCGTGCACACCTGCTGACCTACCTAGGCTAACAAAACGAACTGAAATCAAACTCCTAAAATAGACAGAAAGCAGATCCTCCCCGGGCCCAGAAAGTGAGACAGAACAAGCAAAGGAGAAATGTCTGGGACTGGAAGTACAGAATGAATTGTCAGGAAATCAGCATTAACTTTAGAACTAGTTATGAGTCTGGTCTACTGTTCTCTAAACAGAAGAATGAAAGGATTTTTTATCATTGGGGGAAAACGTACTCAGCCTTTTCACGTTCAGAACAATAGCATTCAAACTGAATTCAAACTGAATTCAACCAAGCAATAACCTGACCGTGGAGGGTGAGACGGAGCAGCACTGCACTGGATATGTTTTTATTATTAGTGATTTTATCTGTGTTGGACAATACATTGCACGCCTAACTCTGAAGGTATGAAAGGGGATTTTCTTAAAACATACTATTTTGCTTAATTAGATGCCAACCTTGGCAGAAAATATTATATAGTTGTTATGTTTTCAAGGTATCAAGCAAAGGCTAGTTTACAACAGTGTAGGTCAAACTTTCTCCAACTTGACAAGTTGCATTTTCCTGTCCACTCAAAGTCAGATTATAGGATCCCTCGAGGTATTGCTTTGAATACTAAAGGAAGGTTGGCATTTCCACCCATCTGTGACTCCCCAGGAGAAAGACGTGTTGACCTGCTCCTAGAAAGATCATAGCCTAGAGAACTCAACGTGGGCAGTTCTAATCTGTCACTTGGGGTTGTCAATAGTCAGCATCAACTTCATGGCGTCTGACACTGAATCAGCTTTATTGGTTTTGCAGTTGACGAATCTTAGAAGACCCATTAAGTTTGAACTGAAAAGACACAAAACATATTTGTTGCTGTTAAATGCCATGGAGTCAGTTCCAACTCATAGTGATCCTGTATAGGGTTTCTGAGGAGCAGCTGGTGGATTTGAACTGCCAACCTAGTTTGTGGTGGGCAGTCCAGTGCTTATTCTATAGCTCCACACCTGGAACAAATATTTTATTTCTGCTGATTTTTAAATACATAGATCTACGCATGCAGATATTATCTACCACAATATCAGTTAGAAAGTCAAGAAAAGATGGGAGCATTTAGTTAAGTACTACAGGGTCGCTATGGGTCGGACCCGACTCGATGGCACTTAACAACAACAACAACCAGTAAAGAAACAAATTTTGTCCTTAACGATGACCTTTTTAAACGCTGTTGATGAAACTCCCTCTAGTGATTATTGGAGTCCTGGTGTGGTGCTGTGGGTCAATGCATCAGACTGCAAAGCCGTTTGAACTGCAAGGTCAGCGGCTCAAGCTCACCAGTTGCTCCTTGGAAACCCTATACAGGGTCGCTATGGGTTGGGACGGACTCAGTTTCACTTAATAAGAACAAGTCCTGGTGTGGTGCTGTAGGATGAGTACTGGATGGTCAACTGCAAAGTCAACTGTTCAAACCCACCAGCTACTCCTTGGACACCCTACGCAGGGTTGCTATGAGTTGTAACCAACTCAGTGGCACTTACCAACAACAACAAAAACAAGAACAAGTGATTAGTAACCTCTTGAGGTGGACAATGGACTCAAACACATCAAAGATCAAGGAGATGAGGCAGGTTCAGGCGACGTTTCACCCTGTTGCACGTAAGCTTGCCTTGAACTGGAGTCGACTCACAACAACTACAGTTTACGCTGCCTATATAGGCACTGCGGGTTAATGTGCTGGACTGCAGGGTCAGTGGTTCAAGTTCACGAACCACTCCTTGGAAACTTATACAGATTGCAAATGGCCCTTAACAACAACACGATCATCTGCACATGCACATACATTGAAATAATGTTGACTAGTCAATATTTTCCTTTAAATATGAAGAAAGCAATATATTTGAATTGAAGAAAAACATTGAAAATATCTGACTTGGTCATATTCTATAGTTGAATCAAAATGCTCACTAACTAAGCATGTATAGAGAGATCTGGTGTGGCACTGTGGGTTAATGCACCAGACTGCAAAGCCGTTTGAACTGCAAGGTCGGCAGTTCAAGCTCACCAGCTGCTCCTGGGAAACCCTATACAGGGTCGCTATGGGTCGGAATCGACCCGACGGCACTTGACAACAACAACAAGCATGTATAGACAATTAGTAGTGCATTGAAATAAAAAAGAATACCAAAACATGTTATGTTGTTAAGTGCCACTGAGTTCGTTCTGACTCATAGTGACTCTGTGTAGGGTTTCTGAAGGAGCTCTGGTAGTGTAGTGTTTACAAGTCAGACTGCTAACCTCCAGGTCAGCAGTTTAAAACTACCAGCCATTCTGCAGGAAAAAGATGACACTTTCTCCTCCCGTAAGGATTTAAAGCCTCAGAAACCTGAGAAACAGGGTTTCTATGAGTCAGAATGGATTCCACGGCACCCCACCCCCAGCCCCATAACGTTTCTGAGGCGCAGCTGGTAAGTTTGAACCACTGACCTTGTGGGTCAAACTGACATTGTGGTCCAGTGCTTACCCTACAGCGCCACACCAGGACTCTAAAATGTGTGATACCAGAACTATACTTCCAAACGAACTTCTTTGCTTCCAGATGCAGAACATCAATAATTAGATCTCCAAGGGAACTACTAATCACTGTTAGTTTTGACTAAGCAGGAGCTCTGATTGGCTGCTTAGGACTGGCCAGCTACTATTGGAAATATTTTTGCCTTTATTGTAATAACCACTATTTAAAGATTAAAAGGATATCGAAATGAAAAGACAAGAGAAATAAATCTAGAAGAATAAACACGCAGATTTACCAGCTAACATATTACTTAGTTTATGAGCACTGTGTACAGTAATTTATTAGAACAGTACAAAAAAAAAAAAAAAAGGAAGTAGAAGATTTAACGTATATAATAAAACATTATCTCCTAATACAATAAATAGCCTTCTCGGGGGCCCAGCATCACAACTATGATTACATACGTACATGCGTTTGCTTAAATATCCATATAACTATTGGTCTTAGCAGAAGGAGTTTGTGAATGTCATTCTCTGTGTTTATTCCTTGGGGCAGAAATCAGCCAATGGTAGCATCGTACTGACTGTTGCTTTACTGTTTCTCCTGTAACTTGTTGATGGTGTTTGTATCTTTCCACGTCTATTTACTTGAGTGTTAAGTTTTAAGTTCCACTTACACAGCACATGGTTAAATTTCTTGCTGATTTGAATCTAGAAATAAACGTTGTATGCATGAATATTTGTCCTTACTATTCAGGTGATGGCATTTCATCTCTCTGTCCATTATCTTATTCCTTTCCCTGTCTCACTCCTAAAAGCCCTATTTTTCATGATGTCTCCTCTGCAGAGAGACAAGTTGGCTGAATGTATTTTTGAATCCTACTTCTCAGTAACCACAATAAACTCAAGGCTGCTAATGATCCTGAAGCGGGTACAGGAACTGGCATCATTTCCTTCTATTATACATAAGGCTGCATGAGTTGGAGCCACCTTGGAGACAACATGATCACTGGTTTCAGTTACTGGATACAGGTGGGACAATCTCATTGTATCTCCCGGGAATTTGAGATTTGAATACAGCGATTTTTAGCCTGTCTCTTTGCTACCATGTTTATCCATAGGATAAGCATTGGACTGTGAACTGCAAGGTCGGTGTTTTGAGCCCACCAGCTGCTCCTGGGAGAAAGAAGAGGCTTCCTGCTCCAACAAAGATTTAAAGCCATGGAAACCCTCTATAGGGAGAGTTGGAACTGGCTTGACAACACTTAATGACAACAACCATGTTTATAGAAAAAGAGAAGACTTTTGGGGATGTGTAAATAGATTGGGATGAGAAACCAAGGAGTTACAGAATAAGAATGAGAAGGTGGGAGAAAGAATGTGTTTCAAACTCTTTTCCAGATCTTTGCAAGGTCTCTTGTCTGGTCTGGCTGCATGTTTCCCACTCTCTGTTATGAGATACTCTAGGGTATTTTCAGTGCATCGCTTTTTTGGTTTACCATCAAGCTAATCAAGTGTCTGTGTTACCTTCATCCAAAGATCCATCCACAGACACTGAGCTATCTGAACTTTAAAACCAACTTTTTTGGTGGCTTTTTTTTTTGGATTGGTTGATACTATGGATAAAAATATTTCAGTAATGTCAACTAGTTTTAAGTTTATTATACATGTGAGGTTATAGCTTTCAGATTATAGTTTGGAAAACTAATAGTAAATCTGCCTCTTTCTGTGGTGATGAAACCAACTTTAACCACTCACTGCAACATGTGCAGTTGGGTGTGGATTAATGCGCTGAACTGCACAGTTGGTTTAAACACAAGGTTGGCGGTTCAAGCTCACCAGCCACTCCTCAGAAACTCTATACAAGGTCGCTGTGGGTCAGAACCTACTCGATGGCACTTAACAACAACTGAAGTGTGTGCACATTTGTCTGGTAGCATGTGTAGTGAGGCAGCAGCATATTCTTTGAGCTAAAGAAGGAAACAATTAGAAGAAAGAATCTTTCAGAGAAAAAACTCAAGCTGGAAGTTATTCTCACCATATGGTAAGCATTGGACTGTAAACCACAAAGTTTACAGTTCGTGCCCACCAATCACTCCATGGGTGAAAGATAAGGCTCTCTGCTCCTGCCTACAGATTTAAAACGTCAGAAACCTTCTACAGGGTCGGTATGAGTCAACACGGCACTTAACAACAACTCTAAACTGTGAATCTTCTGTCACTGCAAAAGCATTGTATAATTGGAAGAAATACTAAGGATAGAGGTGCTTGATTTTTATTTATTTTTTTTTAATTAGGCAGTGATTGTCTATAGCAAAGCCTAAACCTTGTGATTTTTTTTACAAACACACTCAGACAAAAAACGATTGAATGATTGGTAACTGTGTCTACGCAGTCGACTCACTAAGACAGGGACTACTTTTCAATGCTGATTTCCAGTACCTCCGCTGTGGTGCTGTGGATTAATGCGCCAGACAGCAAAGCCGATTGGACTGCAAGGTCAGCGGTTCAAACTCACCTGTCACTGCTCGGAAACCCTATATAGGGTCGCTACGGGTCGTAACTGACTCGATGGCACTTAACAGCAACAGCTTACTGAATTGCATCTGATCATGTGATTGAGTGGCTCATAAATCTGAATTGTAAACAAGTGCCCCTTGAAATTCTTGTCTAGTAGACCAGTCTGCTCTTGACATCCACTGTTGTATGCAGCTAATAGTCCAGCTTTGGTAAAATCAAGCAAACAGTTCTATAGGAGTTGGGATAGACAAGAAAGAGACGTGGATCTAAATTTAGACAAAGATGAGGTGTAATCAGAGTCTAAAAAGACAAGTTGTTCAGCTCCAAAACAGATCCAAACCCAGTCTCTCTTGACACTTGAAGGGGTTGGTGGGTGGGCAGGAGGATTATAGAAAGGATTGTTGTTGTTGTTGTTGTTATGTGCCATGGAGTCGGTTCCGACTCATAGTGACCATGTACAGGGTTTCCGAGGCTGTAAATCTTCACAGGAGCAGAACGCCTCATCTTTCTCCTGCGGAACAGCTGGTAGTTTTGATCTGCTGACCGTGAGGTTAGAAGCCTGATTCGTTACCACTACGCTACCAGAGCTCCTTATAGAAAGGATTAGTAGGTAATAAAGTTGTTGTTGGTAGGTGCTGTTGAATTGGTTCCGACTCATAGCGACCTTATATGAATGGCAGAAGGTAACCCTGCCTGGTTCTACACCGTCCTCACAATTGTTGTTATGTTGGCCCCACTGCTGCTGCCACGGTGCCAATCCAATTCGGGGGAGGGGTCTTTCTCTTTTTTACTGACCCTCCACATTACTTAGCATGATATCCTTCTACAGGGACTGGTTCCGCCTGATAATGTGTCCAAAGTATGAGAGAAAAAGTCTGGCCGCCCTGGTTTCCAAGGAGCACTCTAGCTGCACTTTTTCCAACACAGATTTGTTTGTTCTAGCAGTTGATGGTTCTTTTAATATTCTTCTTCAACACCATAGCCCAATTGTATCAGTTCTATTACGGCCTTCCTGATTCACATGGATATGAAGCTTTTGAAAATTACCAATAATAGACCGTTGTTGTAATTAAGTGCCGTCGAGTCGGTTCCCACTCATAGTGACCTTGTATAGGGTTTTGAGCAGCTGGTGGGTTTGAACTACTCACCTTGTGGTTCAAACCAACCTTGTGGTCCAGTGCTTGTCCTACAATGCTACACCAGGACTCCAATAGTAAAGTGGTGGTGGAGGTGGTTGGTGGTTGAGTCTCAAACTTGGTTCCAGTACATAGTGACCCTGCATAGGGTTTCCAAGGCTGTAAATCTTTATGGGAACAGAAAATCTCATCTTTCTCCCAAGAGTAGAATAAAATCTGTGAAAGTTGAAACATGTGTAAAGCAGAAACCTGTCAAAGAAGAAAAAGTCAAATATATTTCAGTAATAGAGATTAATAGAAAAATGATAGCATGGTATCCTGTCACTAAATTGTATGAAGACTGTTGAGATGACAAATGTTCTGCTAAATACTGTTGTGTGCCCTTGAGTTAGGTTCTGACTCATAGGACATTGAACAGAGCTTCCAACAGTGGTTTGTGGGTTTGAACTACCAACCTTGTGGTTAGCATTCCAGCTCTTGGCTTACAATGCCACAGCAGGTCTTATATATGTTCAGAATCAGAGTCAGAACCTACTCGAGGGCATAAAGCACTGGACTGCAAGGTTAGTTTGAGCCGCAAGGTCTGCATTTCAAACTCACCAGCCACTCCTCGGAAACCCTATACAGGGTCACTATGAGTCAGAACAGACTGGATAGTACTTTATAGCTACAGCATGTATATGTGTATTTTATATGTTTACCATGATAACAAAAATGAAAAAAAAAAAAAAAACAGATGGCTTAGCAATCTTCAATCTTGTAAAATAATAGCCAAACATAGGCAAGTTATCCAAATATTATCATTTTCTTTTCAATTCAGTTCCTAGGCACAGGGTACCACCTGCCAGATGGGGCCACACACCTCATATGTCACTGCAGAGCCCTTGAGAACACAGCGGGGACTCACACACGATTTCAAGTTTTTGAACAAGACCTTGTAAAATGTGGAAGATGCAGTCGATATTGGAATCCTCCAATTGTTTTAATTAAAAAAACACACACACACAAAACACCAACAAGAAACCCTGTAGACTGCATGAAGCTATTTCTATAGCTAAAAAGACTGAATTGTTTACAAGCTATTATCATTTATAATAAGAAGAGAGTCATTTTCTAAATTTGGAACAGTAGAAATATTTTAATTTTACTATTATGTCTACTATTTGTCTTAATAAGGCACAGTCTCAGGGGTCTACGATAGGATTAAATCCAGCAATCTCATATCTTTCTCCTGATTCAGTGCCCTTTGAGAAAGGGAGTTCCTTAATTAAGTCTACAGTACTGAAAAAAGCACTATTGGCAACCAACTAACCAAAAGAAAAAAACATTCTTTCACGAAAGCAAAAATGTTCTTGAATTCTTTCCTAACAAGCAATGTTTGAATTGTGTGTTTATTGAAGTCCTATTAGGTGCTCAGCTGTATGGTGCCAGGGAAGATAGGAAAACAACAACAACAAACCAACAAAAATACCCTAATCCCTAACGGGCAATTCCCAAGGAGAAACCTTTTATTGAGGATTTACAATGTGCCAAGTTCAGAGCTAGATGCTTTCAGCACATTACATCATTTCCGGTATTTAGGGTGTATTTGGGGAGTTAACACACTCCTAATAAAAGTCAGGCAATCAAAGATAACACTTGTAATTTACAGAAGTTGTCAACCTCTCTCCTATCTCAGATTCTCAATGCCTCAGCTCCCTGGATGGATGGGCCCATTGAGGGCACTCCGTACTAGCAAGCTCATCAGCTCTTTATTCCTACTTGCAGAACCCATCTGGCCTGGAGATGCAAATGTGAAATGATCTTTGCAAAGCTCCATCTCACCATCGTTCCCCACCGGCACCAATTTCTGGTCATTCAGTAGGGTTGGCCTGATCCAGCCACCCAATAAAACATCCATTTCTTGAAATGTTTCTCTGATTCCCTTATATTGTAATGTGACCATGTTTAACATCCATAAAATGTCAAAACCCTGGGTAATCTGAGTGTGCTTATAAAACTGTTCTTTATGTCCCAGTTACAATTTGCTTATGTTGTTCATGGTAGTGGGGGCCTTGCTAAATCACACGTGCTATATTCCTTACAGACGTTTAGTGTCACGAAGTGTTCAAGCAATGAAACAAACACCCTCTTCTTGCTCAGCTTTCTTAGGACCCTTTAAGTGGTGGTGTCCTCCCAGGATTCTGTCCTTTGCCCCATTCTTTTCTTACACTACATTTCCTCTAAGTAATCACATCTACTCTTCTGGCTCTGATTACTCCGCATATGTGGACTCAGCCAAAGTCTTTAACTCCAGCTTGAGGCTTTCTCTTAAAGTTTAGACCCTTGTGTACAACTACTCATGGGTCATCTCTCAATGGACAAGGACAGTTTCATATGCAGGGTGGACGTAGGATGAGAGGAGGTGGTGAGAATAGTGTATTCTCTTTTCTGCAGAACCCAAGATGAAAAGAAAAAATATAACTATCCAAAATGTGAGAAGTCAAAAGCTAGTAAATCCACTTACATAATTTTTAAAGCAAGAGTAATAGCTGCATTTGTTCTAACAATGCATTTGTCCTGATAGACAAAATCCCAAACCTTACCACTACTTTGGGAGTCTTTCTGTGGCACTGTGGGTTAATGCTCTGCACTGCAAAATCAGTTTGAACTGCAAGGTAGGTGATTCATGCTCAGTAGCCGATCCTCAGAAACCCTATTCAGGGTCTCTATGGGTCAGAACTGCCTCGATGGCACTTAACAGCAATAACAACAACACTATGTTTGTGTACTCTGTACTCTCCAAAATGATTGTCATTTTATGAAGATTGTAACCTCAGTTTGGGTATTGTCAAAATTGCCTACTCAATGGCTTGGAGGCCGTTCTCAACTGTCCCTTTGTTCTACCCCACAAGTCCAGGCTCCCTGAGGTGTCCAACTCTAATGGTTTCCATATCTCTTTTACTTCCTTCTGCCTTCAGTATTGAACCCTGGGGTGGCACTCTAGGATAAGCACTGGACTGGTAACTGCAAGGTTAGCAGTTGTAACACACCAGCCACTCTCACAAACCCTATCCAGGATCATACATAAGTTAGAACCAAGTTGAAGGCACACAACAAATCCTTCACTATTAGATACTTATTGCCTTTGTTCAAGTCTTCTTCAATTTGTCATCTGGACTATTGCAACAACTTTCTAACTGCTGTCTTGCAACAAGTTTGCCTCCATGGAATCCATTTTGCATATTGTAATTAGAGTAACTCTTGTCTTGTTTAACATTTTTCAATGGCTCTCAAGTCAAGACCCAGACCATTTAGAATGACAAAGAATGGAGTGTAGGGTCTGCCCCAGGTATAGCCTTATAGGTCCACCTCTTCCCATGCCCCACCTCACAAGTTCTAATCATCCCTAAACTTCTTGAAGACCTCCTCTTTCATCAGGACTGACTTTGCTCTGATTGTGATCCTGTGATCGCCAACCTTTACTTGTCCCTATTACACACCTTCACCAAGTTCTTCTACTTGTCCTTCAAAACCTAATGCTTCCTCCTTTAGGAAGGTCTTCTTGATTATCTAATCTGGATTGTTTGCCCTGTCCTCTGCCTCTTATAGTAGTAGCTCATGCTTGCCTCAATAAAAATAACAACAGTCATAATAAATAGTTAAATTTATAAGGGGAATGTGGGGTCCCAGCGACTAACTAAACATTTTATAAATGTAACTCACAGAGCTTGTAATACTTAACAGTAAATGTTTGCTAACTTGATGGTTCCTCCTATGAGACTTTGCACTCCAAAACAGAAAGTTCTGTGCCTTACTTCTCTTATCCTCATAGACTAACTCAGTGCCTTATTCATTGAGAGACTGAATGTTCTGTAAGGCTGTGTTTTTCATGAACAATTCCCCAATTCTCTCTATTGGAAATGATCACTTCTATGTCTGAATTAGACTCTGATAGGATATGAGTTCTTTCCTTGCTTATATGAAATACTTTTATGTGCATAACTTGGATGCCCTCTGCTCAAGCTAGGAAATGATACCGTGATCATTTCTGGATCTTCCTTTCTGTCATAGTCTCTCAGTAGCTCCCCAAACCATTGGAATTCAAGTTTTGAATTCTATTTTTATTTTCTCTGATAGTTAAGGAACACTGGTGGCTCTGTAGGTTAAGAACTGAACTGCTAACCACAAGATAGGCAGTTCAAATGCACCTGCCTCTCGGACAATGCTTTCTGCCCTTATAAAGATGCACAACCTCTCTGTGAGTCGGAACCTACACAACAGCACATCCTAGCAACAACAGCTGCAGCAGCAACACTGTTTTAAAATATTAAGTGGCAACATAGTCTGAAGATAAAAACATTGTTTGGACGCAGTGAAGAACGTGGAGTCAGTCTGTATATCTTTCTTTTAGATCATGAAATTGTAGAGTTCAACAGAGCCCAGAAAATCGTGCCATCAGACTCTCCTTTTTCCCTTTCTGTTGTTTTCTGAGAGAGGAGGAGATGAGCGTCAGAGTGATTGAATGATTTCCTCAAGGTCACAAAAGCAAGTGAATAGCCACATTTGAATGAGCTCTTATGAACACATAAACAAGGCAAAGTTCCCATTTAACAGCAGGAGTCAAGATTGCTACCCTATACCTCCTCCCTGCTAGAACGTACTTCAACACTGCCTGGTCTTTTTAATAAGAGGACTCCATCATATCATAGTACTTATAATACATAGATGATTATTATCCCTTTGTTACACTAAGTTCAAGCTTTTGGTCTGAATGCCTTCTAAAGGATTAACTGTAGCTTAGATTTTTTTTTTTTTTTTTTTTTTCCTTTTAAATCACTGATGCCAATAATATGCCTCTGGAGTTTATAGAAGAAGAATGAGTTTAACTTGGTCCTCTAATGCATGGGACTGATTTCCGATGAGCTAATGGACACCTGAAACAGTTACTTCTAACTTAATATATTTTTTTGAAAAGTGAGTACAAAGAATTTGAGTGTTTCTAACTGCTGAAATGGCTGGCACATAGCCATCACCTGATGTATTGCTTTTTGGTCTTTCAGCCAAGTCTATTTCTGTGCTTGGTACACTGACATCACAAAATTCCAGGGGGTTGTAGGGAGAGATAAGAACTTTATATTTGGTAGTATTTTGACCATTTATAAAGTTTGTGTGTGGGGATGTCATTACAAAGTTACACCTTAGTCTTCCCTACCATGAATGGTTAAGTGCATCCAATAATTACATGCAGTAAATCACAAAAGCTAGGATCCCAAGATGCAACTTTCTATCTCAGTCTTCCAGGTGGATTTGTTTTGGTATTTAAATTTTATTGCAGGGGTAAATGTTTCAATAGAAGCTGTGAATCTGGGTTAGCATTGTATTATGTAAATGCATGGTTATGAATGGAAGGGGGGATATGGGCTCCAGAGTTTCTGGTATGAAGGACTTTGATGGTTCAATGGTGGAATTCACTTTCCATACAGAAGACCTGACTTCAATTCTAGACCAGTGTACCTCACACACAACCAACATCCAGTTATTATTATAGTGCATGTGGCTATCAGTCTCAGAAACCCTACACAGGGTTGCCAAGAGTCAGAACTGACTCCATGGCATATAACCACCACCACCACCACCACCATCATGACAAATGGGGAAAAGCTTCAAGTCGGCAAAAATTTTATTTTGCTCAGATCAACCATCAACACTCATGGAAGCAGCAGTCAAAATATCAAATGGCATATTGCATTTAGAAAAATATGCTCCGTAAGATCTCTTTAAAGTATTCCAGGGCAGAGGTGTCAGTTTCAGGAATAAAGTGTGCTTGACGCAAGCCATAATATTTTCAAGAACCTCATATGCATGTGAGAGTTGGACAGTGAATAAAGAAGACCACAGAAGAATTGATGCATTTGAGTTCTGGTGTTGGAGAAGAATATTAAAAGTACCACAGACTGCCAGAAGAACAAACAGATCTGTATTGGACGAAGTACAGTCAGAATGCTCCTTAGAAGCCAGGATGGCCAGACTTTGTCTCTCATACTTTGGACTTAGTACCAGGAGGGACCAGTTCCTAGAGGAGGTCTTCATGCTTGGTAAAATGGAGGGTCAGTGAAAAGAGGAAGACCCCGAATTTGGTGAATTAGTACAGTATCAGCAGCAACGGACTCAAGTGTAACCATGATTGTGAGGATAGAACAGGACTGGGCAGTGTGTCTTTGTCTTGTGCATAAGATTTTTTATGAGTTGGAACTGACTTGTCGGCACACAACAGCAACATTAATATGGTGCTGAAAAAGTTTCAGTGGAACTTCCAAACTAAAATGGATTTGGAAGAAAAAATCTGGTGAACGATTTCCAAAATTCAGCCAGTGAAAACTCTTTGGTGATGATGATGATGGGACCTGAAAGGAATCATGGGAGGGTGTAGGGCCAACAGCCTCTCATTCTGTTCTGTACGTGGCAGCCATGAGTCAAAGTGGACTTGGCGGCAGCTAATAGCAACAGCCATAGAGCTTCCAGGGAAGGAGTCATGGGAAATCAGTGATCTTGTTCCTCAGGACTCCTGGTGCCGTCACCCTCCAACCCTAGCTCCCCTCCAAGTACACAAATGTAAGTGGTGAACTAATTAATGAGGAAGAAAGGAAACTGACTGCAAATCTGTATTTATGGATTGATAAGATAGTCTAGGAGGAAGGATGAGAAGACAGTGGTCAGTGGTGCCTGGCGTGGCACTGTAGGACCAGCACTAGAGTGTGAACTACAAGATTGGCAGTTCAAACCCACTGACTTGAAGACACTTATCAACATACCATCAAGTCAGTTCCAACCCATAGTGATCCTGTACAGGGTTTCCAAAGAGCAGCTGGTGAGCTTGAACCACTGACCTTACAGTTCAAATGACTTTGCAGTCTGGTGCATGAATCCACAGTGCCACCCACACCAGTACTCCAATTTACCAACAATGTTGTTGTTGTGAAGTGCAACAATAGCAATGTGAAATTGAGAGAAGAGTCAATCCCCTAAATTCAGTGTCAACTCGAACTGCACAAATCAGATCTTGTGGACATCAAGTACGGGGGATTTAAGATATCAGGAAATGACTGTTTCAAAGGGAAAAATTCACACAGAGAAAAAGTCCGTCTTTGCTACTCTTCATGGTGTCACGGATCTACTGATGAATTCCTGTGGAAGGCTGAGGAATGAAGGCTTTATTCATATCACCAGCTTTATCTTTACTGGAAGCCCGCAAGGAGAAGACATTGTAAAGTCTTCTGTTTGCTGCACTTGGGACAAATCTAACCCTGGGAAATTACATGAGGCTTAATGCTGTATGAAATGAGAAGCTAGAGAAAGACATTTTTCAAAATCGGTTCCAAAGAACAGGATAATCAGTCTTACTCTGAGTAATTTACTCCTCTTCTCATAACTGCTCTTGGTCCTTTTTGGTTTTCAAAAAGTGGGTCTACATTTTCCCTTTGGGGTTACGTTGCCAATGTGGATAATGATACACAATCCTGTGTTTCCAAACATTGCTGGAAGTCTCAAAACATGCTGTGGATTTTAAACCCTTTTTCTCAAAGTGTGGATATGGTTATGGTAGGGGCTTGCTTAGACAAATCCTCAATCAGCCCCCACTGAGATGTCTGTTGTTCCTCAGCTTCTGACACTTTATCTTGGGTGACAGTAGGCATTCTCTAATCAATTGAAGGAAGGTCAAGAGAAAGACAATTTTTATGTAGTTTTTGAAGTATCTAAATCCTGTGGAAGATAAGTAATTTAGAGTTTGCTGTATGTGGTGTGGCTCTGTAGGATAAGCACTGAGTCACAAGGTAAGTTTGAACCACAAGGTCGGAAGTTCAAACTCACCAGCCACTCCTCAGAAACCTTATGCAGAGTTGCTAGAAGTCAAAACTGATTCGACGGCACTAAACAACAACAATATGTGGTAACTATGATTGGATTTGTTTCCAGTCATTCATCTATTAAATAACTTTGTTTTGAGGACATAGAAATTCCAGCTGACTGCTTACATAGACTAGAAATAATCACTAAAAAAAAAAGGATCGGAAATGTTACTTTTTAGTTTAACTGTGGTAAATATCCATAATCATAGGATAACAGTGGCTGAATTTCATGGGTCTGTTTTACCATTAACTGAATCTGCTCCTTTCTTAGACCTCAGACATAATCAGATGCATGGTGTGGTACTGGTGGATAAGCACTGGACTGCTAACTTAAATTTTGGTGGTTCATCTCACCAACTGCTCCTCAGAAACCTTATACACGTTGCTAAGAGTCAGAACTGACTTGATAGCACTTAATACCAGAAACATAATCAGTTTATTGCTACATATTCATATAATACAGCTTTACACGTTAAACTGTGGATTTTTCAATATGGCGCCTTGCACAGAATACCCTTTGGTTGACATAAATCTAATGGGATGGAAAGAAAATACACCAAACAATTTGAATTTTAGTTACTGATCCATTCTTAAAAACTCATATACTACAAAGGGCATTATGTTTGTTTGTTTTTGATATCAGGTAAGAAATACAATACTTGGGCAATTGTCACATACATTACCATCTTGTATTCCTCCTAATAGAGATTATTTGCAAGTTTTTCTACTTCATTTATGGGCTACCTGAGAAAACGTAGATTATCTACATTGTATCATGCAGCATCTTCTTAAAAGTTCCTAAAGAGTTTGAGATAGCTACTACAACATCGGGCATTGTTTTGTTCTGCTGTGCATGGGGTCACAATGAGTCGGTTCCGATTCGATGGCACCTGACAATAACAACAACTACAACATGAATCGGCCAGGGTGACGCAATGACTAAGTGCTGGATCTCTAGTTGCAAGGTTGGAGGTTTGAACCTACCCAGAATTGTCTTGGAAGACAGGCCTAGTGATTTACTTCCTAAAGGTCACAGTCTCAGAACCCCTCTGGAGATAGTGTTCTCTACACACAGGGGATCACAGTGAATAAGAAACCAATCAACAGCAGGAAACACCAAGGGGGGAAACTGACTATAATTCCCTTATGACCACCATAGGGACCATGGAAGAGTGGTGAAAAACAAAACAGGAATCCAAAACACATCCATGGAAATCGTTTGTGGCTATGTAGAGATGAATGCTTGACTTCATGTCAGTCCATATCAGAGGCTCTTTTCAAGGAAGCTACAGTTTTGGAACCACAGCTGTTTTTGTCGTCAGGTGCCGTCAAGTGGGTTCCAACTCTTAGTGATCTGACACTCAACAACATGAAACATTACCAGGTCCTAGGCCATCCTCACATTTGTTGTTAAACTTGAGCCCAATGCTGCAGCCACTGTACCAATCCATCTCATTGGGGTCTTCCTCCTTTTTGCCCACCCTCCACTTTACCCAGCATGATGGCATTCCCCAGGGATTGGTCCCTCCTGGTAATATGTCTGAAGTATGAGAGACGAAGTCTTGCCACCCTGGCTTCAGAGGAGAATTCTGGTTGTACTTCTTCTAACACAAACCTGCTTGTTCTTCCAGCAGTCCAATGGCACTTTTAATATTCTTCTCCAACACCATAACTGAAATGCATCAATTCTTCTCTGGTATTCCTTATTCACTGTCCAATATATTTCATATGCCTATGAAGCTATTGAATTGTATGAATATCATGAAAACAAGGAGTGAGTAGGTTTTCAAGAGAATTAAGTTCGATATTCATTATGTGTCTGCTTCACACAGAGAGAAGAGACTCTGATGATCATCATAGTGCCAGTATTGTCCATGATGTCCTCTGTCCCCTGCACTCCATGGGCAGCCACTTTTTGCAGTCTGAGCCCCTAAAGTAGATCTTTCTTCTTGACAGCTCTATATGCATGTGCTCCCAAAAATGTCTTTCTTTAATCTTTACTCCTGTATACTACTCATTGGAGATGAAAAGTAGCAGTATAGAAATGCTTGATAAATAAATAAATGAATGAACACAATTGGACTTGGGAATTTTCTCTTCTTTTCTTCAAAGAATTACAATTAGATCTTTTTTTTGGAGGTGGGGGGAGTTGGTGATGTTTCTGCTCTATTCATTGTGTTAGAACACTCTGGGATGAGAAACGAAGGGTCAAGAATCTTGAGCGTACATTATGTAACCCTCGCTTAAATGGTAAATACACAACTAAATACATATTCTTGACTGAAACTTTGATCAATACATAATCTGTTTTCATTTGTTTCCTGAGTCCTCGCTGTGTGCCAGTTTCATGGTAGGGTTAGAGAATGAATAAGACTTAGTCTAGTTAGTACATGAGCTGTTAACTGCCCTTGAACTGGTCACAGCTCATAGTGATCCATGCACAATGGAACAAAATGGCACCCAGTCCTGCTCCATCCCCATGGTCCCTTGTGAATCAGACTGCTGTAAGCCATAGGGTTTTCATTGGCTGATTTTCTAAAGTAAGTTGCCAGGCCTTTTTTCCTAGTGTATCTTCATCTGGAAACTCCACTGACAAATGGGTGCAGGCTGCACATGAAGTATAGTGGTAAAGAATCAATCCTGGGTCTCCCTCCTGGATAACAAACTTTCTACCACTTAACCACCAGCTATAGCTCTCAACAAGTTTACAGGTTAGAGGGAAACAATAACCAATAATCTGAAGCATTGTAAAAGGAACTCCTGTAGTCAGAAAAAGGTTTATAAAAACTTATAACCGTTCACCAGAACCAAATTCTTGATGATTAAGTACCATGAAATATATGAATGGAAGAAATTTTAAAGATGTCAAATCTATAGGAATTAACATTCAATTAGATTTTGACGATGAAAAAGAGAGAGGTGAGAGAACTGAAAAACAAAGACAACTAGGATTTTGTGAACTGCTTTCAAGATCATGCCATTTACTCAGATCCACATTATAAGAGATGCAACATATAATCACATAATACATTTAGCAATTGTTGTTATTATTAAGTTTCCATCGAGTCAGTTCCAACCCATTGCAATCCTGTATGGGGTTTCTGAGGAGCAGCTAGTGAGCTTGAACCGCCAACCTTGCGGTTCAAAACTACTTTGCAATCCAGTGCATTAACCAGCAATGCCACACCAGGACTCCATTCATTATTGTTGTTAAGTAACGTGGAGTCGGTTCCAACTCATAGTGACCCTGCACAGGGTTTCTGAGGCTGTAAATCTTTATGGGAGCAGAAAGCCTCATCTTTCTCTCACAGAACAGCTGGTAAGTTTCGAACTGCCAACCTTGAGGTTAGCAGCCTGATTCATTACCACTATGCTACCAGAGCTCCTTTAGGGAGCCCAAATCTATCTCATTAATCCCAGCATCAAAATTCTGCTGGGCCACTACGTATGTATCCTTGAACTTGTCAGGATATATGCCCTGACGTATGGTTCAGGAATACACTTACCATAATATATATAGCATGCACAGCATTCAGATGCACACCGTCTTATAACTGTGGGTTACTGAAATGTCAGTATTCAATCTGATAGCCTTTAAGAGACGAACAGACACAAAGGCTAACATACATTTTCTTAGGGGACACATTTTTTCAGTACAAAGGGTCCACTCTGAGTCTAAAATAATCAGTATTATGACTTTGGATATTCTAACCCTTGCACTGTCTTTGTGGACAGGTTTTCTACAAAGCAAACTGGAGCTCAGCTTGTCTAAGCTTTCAGGAATGGCATTAACTTAGTTAGCATATTAATTAAGACAAGTTCAAATCCCCTCCTCTCTTCATTGCTAGATAATAATACTAGTGCTCCACATTTGTCCTGCATTCTTCCATTTGATAGAAGTTGCTTTTCTAAAGTTACTGACACTCAGCATTCTGTCCTGAACTTACTGAAGTATGTGAAGGATTCCTGGACTTTTTTTTTTTGACTATATAATTGAGTTTTGAATGTACGTTATGTGATTAAGAATTTAGAATCCCTTAATGGCAATGACAATGTTCCTATTCATGCTGATGATTTAAGTTGATCTTTTCTTAGCACTGGGACTCTTTTTTTATCCCTTTGGAAAGAAGATACTTTATTATTTTGAAAGAAGTACAGCCAGAGTGCTCCATGGAGGCCAGGATGGCCAAACTTTGTCTCTCATGCTTCAGACATAATGTCAGGAGGGACCAGTCGCTGGAGAAGGAGATCATGTTTGGTAAGGTGGAGGGCCAGAGAATAAGAGGAAGACCCCCAGTGAGATGGGTTGGCAAAGTGACAGCATCAGTTGGCTCAAGCGTGGCAACAATTGTGAAGTTGGTCCTGGACCAGGCAGTGTTTCATTCTGTTGCGCATAGAGTTGCTATGAGTCCATACCAACTTGATGGCACCTAACAACAACAACAACAACAACAACAACAACAACAACAACAACAACAATAGTCATTCAAACAGATTGTTTATGGCCTGTATTCTGAATTCCTCACAAGGAGGGAAACACCTACAACATTTTTTTAAGGGTCTGTATGGATTAAGGAGGCGGATAATTACAACAAGTAGATAAGCAGTGAAGATGACAGGCAGATGCATGTTGTTGTTGTTGTTGTTAGGTGCCATCGAATCTGTATCAACTCATAGTGACCTTATGCATAGCAGAACGAAACACTGCCCGATCCTGAGCCAACCTCACTATTGTTGCCACGCTTGAGTCCATGGATGATGCCACTTGGCCAATCCATTTCATTGGGGGTCTTCCTCTTTTTCTCTGACCCTCCACCTTACCAAACATGATATCCTTCTCCAGCAACTGCTCCCTCCTGACAATATGTCCAAAGTATAAGAGATGAAGTTTGGCCATCCTGGCCTCTAAGCAGCACTCTGGCTGCACTTTTTGCACCTTTATTCTGAAAGATAATATGATGTCTTTGATCTTTACTGTGGTTGTAGGATAAGCTCTCGACCACAAGGTTGGTTTGAACTGCAAGGTCAGTGGTTCAAACTTACTAGCCGCTCTTCCAAAACTCTATAAGGGGTTCTTATGAGTTGGAATTGACTCTAAGGTACATAACAACAACAATATCATATATAAAGGAGCACAGTGGCTCTGTAAGATAAGCACTGGACTGCTAACCACAAGGTCAATGGTTCAAGCTCACCAGCCACTCTGCAGGAGAAAGATAAGGCTTTTGGCTCCCATAAAGATTTACAACCTTAAAACCCTGGACAGGGTTGCTATGAGTTGGAACCAACTCAATGGCACTTAACATCATATGTAACCAAGAATCTATTTTTTTTTTCCTTTGATCAAGAACTATGGAAATAAAATTTAGAGAATTGATGGGGCTAATATTTCTATTAGCTCTTCAGCTATGTATTTATGTATGTGTATTATATTTCAAAAAATACACACATACACACTCACATTGCTTATTCCCAAATGTACTCTGTGCTGCAAATCTTTTCACATCTAATTTAAAAAGCAATCTGAAAAAGAATATCTCCAACGATTTTTCTTCTGTTGCAAAGATTGCGGGAGACAGTTAAGAATATATTCATTTATCATTCTACAATGCTGAACCATTTAAATAAGTTAAATAGAAAAAGAAGCAAATCAATGTGTTAAATAGTGACTATAATACGGACACTAAGAGTCCCTTAATTCATACCCCAATCAGTAATAGTCTTCCTAAATTCTTCATTAGTTCTTCTTTTTGTTGTTGTTTTATTAAGAAAATGAAAAAGTTAAAACTCAAGAAAAAATGGAGATTGACATGTGTGTCTAGGTTCTCTTTTAAAACTCATTTATTCTTTTTTAAAAATAAAATTGTTACTGTCAAGTGCTGTTGATTCAGTTCTGACTCAAAGCAACCCTGCACAGTGTTTCCAAGGAGTAACTGGTAGGTTTGAACTGCTGACTTTGTAGTTAGCAGTTCAGTGTTTACCCTCTAGCACCACACCAGAACTCCTTAAAAGAATACGAGCAGTAAAGACAACAGCAACATGACCTTTGTCAGAATAGTTACTAAGCCTTGCTCTTTCCTTAGACTTTTTACTTTTCTGCCTTCTTTCGTTTTCTACTTTGAACTTCTCTTCTTCCTTCCTATTTCCACTCTGCCGTCGCTTTTTTACATTTCACCTGGCTTTCAACAGTCGTCCTTTCTGTTCACTACAATGTTCCTAAAGCATGGAGTTCATTATGATGCGCTCTTACAAAAAGAAATACTCGGAATCCTCATTGATAAATGACTCAGAGCCATGCTCCTGACCTTGGTAGTCAAGGCATCTATGAGTGGACCCCACTCTCTCCTTCTTTATCAACAGTGACTTTGCAATATGATACCTTAGGACCACTGGCACTGATGCCCACACTCAACTGAATTCTTCTTTGCCTCTCTACTTTTTGAAACAATGTTCCATCTATCTAGAATATACTCTCCCTCCCTTTGCTTTGAATGCTGGTTGCCACTGAATTTGTGATTCATGAAGCCCCTCCCCCCCATGTACAACAGGAAATAATGTTGCATCACCTTTGGTTGGTTGGCATGTTTGAGTTTATTGTTACTGCCACTTTGTATGCTGAACGACTTCCAATGTAAAGGGACCATGTTTCAACACCATGTTAGACAATATCCTCTTGTGAACCACAGGGTTTTCATTGGCTAGTTTCAGAAGTGGATTGCTAGGCCTTTGTGCCTTGTCTATCTTAATAGTTGTTGGTGGTGGTTATATGCCATGGAGTTGGTTCTGACCCATAGCGATCCTGTACAAGGTTTCCAAGTCTGTTAATCTTTATGGGAGCAGAAAACCTCATCTGTCTCCCATGGAACAGATGGTAGTTTCGAATTGATGACCTTGAGGTTCGCAGCCCAGTTCATAACCACTACGCTACCAGAGATGCTCTTAATGATGAAGAACATCCACCATGGGTTCCTTTGCTGCTATTTGAAGTATTGGTGTCATAGTCAAGACACAAGACACTATGATATGACAAAACTGGTCTTTTCCTATAACTACGCTCTGGTAGCGTAGTGGTTACGAGTCGGGTTGCGAACCTTAAGGTCAGCGGTTCGAAACTACCAGCCGCTCCGCGGGAGAAAGATGAGGCTTTCTACTCCCGTAAAGATTTACACCCTCGGAAACCCTGTACAGGGTCGCTATGGGTCGGAACCGACTCGACGGCACTTAACAACAACAACAACAACAAACCAAATCCTGCACTTCCATCAAGACCTAGTTAAAAAGCCAGACCCTCCTGGAAACATTCCCCAAATCAGACATAAAACAATTACATTTTTACATTAATTTTGTTATTTTCTATAATATATTCTTTCCCTAAATTAGAAACTCTTTAGAATTTCTCATGTCTGACCCACTGGAATGGTATTTGTAAGACATGTTACCTTTTCAGAAAAAGAATGATGTTTAATCCAGATTTCTATGAGTGACTTAGGTCTGTGATAAAGAAATACATGCATGTAGACAATATAAAATTATAACCATGGGCATTTGTAAAGTTTGAGGAAAAGATGATTGTTGTTGTTAAGTGCCATGGAGTCAGTTTTGACTCATAGCGGTCCTGTATAGGATTTCCAAGGAGTGGCTGGTGGGTTTGAACCACCTTGAGGTTAGCAGTTCAGTGCTGATCCAACATACCAGGACACAGTAGGTAGGTGTTAAGTCAATACTATCAGATTGTTGTTGTTGTTAAGTGCCGTCGAGTCGGTTCCGACCCATAGCGACCCTGTACAGGGTTTCCGAGGCTGTAAATCTTTAAGGGAGTAGAAAGCCTCATCTTTCTCCCACGGAGCGGCTGGTAGTTTCGAACCGCTGACCTTAAGGTTCGCCCGATTCATAACCACTACGCTACCAGAGCTCCTTATCAGATTACTACTCTTGAATTTCTTATTAATATTTGTTTTGGTTTTGCTTCTTTCTTCATTTGCTGTTACCTGATGATTGTTGTGATAAATTGCTGGCAGTCACTAAGTTTTAGGCAAATTCATTGAAAAAAACCAAAAAAATTAAAACGGATACATTTTCCCTTGTAGGAGGTAACAAAATATTGACTTGGAGGATTGTTTTGGGGCTTTGTTTCCTCTTCATAACTTGTTGTTGTTGTTGTTGTCAGGTGCCATCGAGTCAGAACCAACTCATAGTGACCCCATGCACAGCAGAATGAAACAATGTCCGATCCTACCGCAGCCACACTTGATGCCATCAATGATGCCACCTGGCTGATCCATCTCATTGGGGGTTTTCCCCTTTTTCTCTGACCCTCCATCTTACCCAGCATGACATCCTTCTCCAGTGATTGTTTCCTCCGGACAATGTGTCCAAAGTAAGAGAGATGAAGTTTGGCCATCCTGGCCTCCAAGGAGCACTCTGGCTGCACCTCTTCCAAAACAGATCTGTTGGTTCTTTTGGCAGTCCATGGCATTTTCAGTATTCTCCTCCAACACCACAACTCAAAGGCATCAATTCTTCTACGATCTTCCTTATTCACTGTCCAGCTTTCGCATCCATATGAGGTTATTGAAAATACCATGGCTTGGTATTAATTAACTTTCTCATAACTTAGAGAAAGTTAATGAATGTCTATGAGCCTCCATTTACTTATCATACCCCAAACTAGGAAATAATAAAAACTGGCAGTTTGACCTTAAAATGCAAACCTTGCTATTCTCTGCCTTCTTCCTTTTATCCAAGAAAATCAAAGTGTTGCTAACAGGTGATGTTACTGTTCCTGATTTAGGAGCAAAGTTCCAATGAATGTAATCTCCTTGCGTGCTTTTATTTTTCTTTCTTTGGGAGTCCAAAACGTAACAAAACTCCAGCCCGTTCTCTCTCAGGAGCCTGTGGAAGTAAAACACACTGCAGGGCTCACTTAGGCACTTCCCTTGCTGGACCTCGCTCTGGCACTTTGATCCTTTGTCTCTTTTCTCTGTAACTCTATGATTGTCTCTCTGTCTTTATTTCTCTCTTGATCATTCTCGGTTGGTTCCTGTATTTCTCGAAGTCTCTGTCTCTCCATATCTTTCTGTGTGTGTATTTCTCTCTAGCTGCCTGCTTTGTTTTCGCTTTCCCCGTCTCTGCCTTTCTCTCATTGTGTCTGTTTCTCTGTTTCTATGTGACTCTGTTATGCTATTTTACACGTTTTCTCAATACTATTTTTGGCATTCCCCTCTGATGATCTTTGGCGAACATGTGGTTTAGGAAAAAACTATGTTAAGAACTGAGTTAAGAACTAAGGCTGAAAAAAAGGACCCAAGACAGATCCATTCTGAATCGGTTCAAGGACACTCCCAATGTTGTGCTGTAGGAAAGGACATTTTTTACACAGTTCAGATGAACTCCATAGAATTCTGCTTTTTCATTTTGCTTTTGAAGGGTGTGTGTTGTTGTTGTTGAGTGCCGTCGAGTCGGATCCGACCCATAGCGACCCTGAACAGGGTTTCTGAGGCTGTAAATCTTTACGGGAGCAGAAAGCCTCATCTGTCTCCTGAGGAAATGGCTGGTAGTTTCGAACTGCTGACCTTAAGGATTGCAGCCCGATTCGTAAACACTACGCTACCAGAGCTCCTTTGAAGGGTGTGCAGGAGGTGCAATATTTCAACTAATAATCAGGTTTTAGTTTGTTCTGTGCTTAAATTTTTTATTCTCTCAGAGACTTCTTGAGGAAAAGGTATGAAACAACACAACAGGTATATCCTTGGCAAAATGCAACAGCAAGGATAGTGTATATTAGGAAACAATTATACTTGACAGTATTGTAAGTGTTTTGTTTGTATCAACTCATCTAATTCACAAAACTCTATGAGTTGGTATTACTATCATGACCGACTCGACGGCACTTAACAACAACAACAAGTCAGAGATTCAGTGTCTTGATCAAAACTACGTCTTAGGAAATTGTAACCAGGTAATACACCTAGAAGGAGCTCTGGTGGCGTAGTGATTACGAATCGGGCTGTGAACCACAAGGTCAGCACTTTGAAACTACCAGCTGTTCCATGGGAGAAAGATAAGGCTTTCTGCTCCTGTAAAGATTTACAGCCCCAGAAACCCTTTTCAGGGTTGCTATGCGTTGGAACTGACTCAACAGCAGTTAACAACAACAACAATATACCTAGAGACAGGACTTTGACTAGGATTCCTCATGTATCAGTATTATTAATTACTATTGATAATTACCCAATTTTTAGGCAAAAGTGATATATCATAACTGATAAATGGTTTGCTGACTCTATAGAACACCTATGTATTTGAACACAAAAGAAGCTAAAAATTATGGTATGACTTGTTCGTGTTGTTGTTGTTAAGTGCCGTCGAGTCGGTTTCGACCCATAGCGACCCTGAATAGGGTTTCCGAGGCTGTAAATCTTTACGGGAGCAGATCGCCTCATCTTTCTCCCGTGGAGCAGCTGGTAGTTTCGAACTGCTACTTTCCGGTTCGCAGCCCGATTCGTAACCACTACGCTACCAGAGCTCCTTCGTAGGGCCCATGATATTTGTATCCCTCACAATTCTGCTTGATTTACTATTTCCTGTTTGTAGAAGGAGTGGCTCAAAGAACAAGAAAGAGTGAGTAAAGTTACAATCCTGGGATAGTTCGATGGTTTTGTTGTTGTTGTTAAGTGGCGTCAAGTCAGTTTTGATCCATAGCGACCCTGTATAGGATTTCTGAATAGCAATTGTGAGTTTGAACTGCCGACCTTGTGGTTCAAATTGACTTTGCAGTTCAGTGCATTAACCTGCAGCACCACACCAATTTGATGATAGCTTCTAGGAATAATTAAGGTCATAGAAGACATTGAGGGACAAGCCTTCTTGTTTTGTTTTTGATTTGTACTGTGGAGCACAGTGGCTCCAAACAAAATGTACCGAGCTTCAAATCACAAGGTGAGTAGTTTGAAGCCATTAGCTGCTTCGTGGTAGAAAGCTGAGGCTTTATGATCCTGTAAATATTTAAAACCTCAGAAACCCTAGACAGGGACACCATGAGGCAGAACCGACTTGATGGCATTTAATAACAACAACAACAACATAAGAGTGGTGTATTAAAACCTACACCCACTATTATGGTAATTAGTAGAAAAACATGTTTAGAGAGGAGAAAGTCAGTTTTGGTCTTAAATGTTGTATTGGAATTATCGTTATTAAAACTGCATTTTACCTTGAAATCACTTTCTTTGATTCACCTGAAAATACTATCAACTTTACTCCTTGGCTCATGGTTTAATCTGCATAAAAAACCTTAGTAGGAAAAACAGTAACAAGGAAATTGGATTAGTAAAAAATAAAAATCACTTCTATTTACATAACGCCTTTGAAAAGGTCCCTAAAAGCTCACTAGCTTTTAAAATCAGATACCAGATTTTAAATGCAAAACACCCCGCTAATGCGATGTTGAGGTTACACATTGAAACACACTGAGGTTAGTCAATGCAAAAATTAAGGTTTTTATTATAACACTAACTTACCTACATAAGTATGCATTTATTATTTTTTTAATACTTTATTTAAGGTATCAACTGCTACTGTAAATATTCCATCTAGCTAAATATTTAACTTGATAAAATGTAAACATTGTGAGATTGTTGTTTTCCGTGGGTTGGTATCTTGAACTACAACATACAATTGGTGCCATTTGAATTTTTATTTTGTCCTGAAGTCATAAATCAAAAATGAAAATGCAGAACTGGAAGGTAAGTAGAATGTTTACCTTGTCACCTCACTTCCTTCAATCTGTCTATTCCTGGAGTTCAAGAATGGATGAAGGCGGGGAAGGGACGGCAGTACACGAATTAATTTTTATTGATTGCTTACCAAGTTTGAGCTACCCTGGAGGCTCAGTGGTTAAGCTGTTAACCTGAAGGTCAACAGTTCGAATCCATCAGCCTCTCTGAAGAAGATAGATGAGGAGTCTACTTTGGGAAAGATTATAGCCTAAGGAAGTTCTATGGGGGCAGTTTTACCTGCTCCTATAGGGTCCTTGTAAGGAGCTCTTGTAGCGTAGTGGTTATGAACTGGGCTGCTAACCTGAAGGTCAGCAGTTTGAAACTACCAGCCGTTTCCGTGGGAGAAAGATGAGGCTTTCTGCTCCCATAAAGATTTGTAGCCTCAGAAACCCTGTACAGGGTCACTATGAGTTGGAACCAAATCCATGGTACGTAACAACAACAACGTAGGGTCCTGGTGTGACGCTGTGGGCTAATGCGTCAGACTGCAAAGTTGTTTCAACTGCAAGGCTGGTGGTTCAAGTTCACCAGCTGCTCCTTGGAAACCCTATACAGGGTCGCTATGGGTCAGAATCAACTCAATGGCACTTAACAACAACATAGGGTCTCTGGAGTGATTGTGTGGAGCTGTGGGTTAATGTGCTGGACTGCAAAATTGGTTTGAATTGCCATGTTGGTAGTTCAAGCTCATCAGCTGTTCTTGGGAAACCAATACAGGGTCATTATGGGTTGGAACCGACCCGACCTGACAGCACTTAACAACAACAACAACAACAACAACAACAATGGATCTGTATGAGTTGCAAGCAACTCAACAACAGTGGGATTATCTTGTTTGAAACAGTGCAGCAACTGCTTTAGCAATGTTAACTTATCAGCACTTAGAAAAATTCCAGGTGAATATTCCATCTACATTTAAAACAAGAAAATGGAGGCTCAGAAAGATTAAGTGACTGGACCAAGGTGAACCTACCAATGAGATTCAAGTCTAAATGAGCCAGTTTCAACCATTGTCCCTTCTTATCTCATTCATGGGATGCGTGGGAGAAGCCTGTATAAAGGATCAAGTCTTTTGCCTCCTCCACTCCACTGTGGATCCCTGGTGACACTGAGGGATAAGCATTGGACTGATAATACAATCAGAGGTTTAAGTGTACCAGCTGCTCCTAAGGAGACCCAAAAGGTAGTTTGCTCCCATAAACATTTCTTGTCTCAGAAAGCCCAAGGAGCACTTTCCTCTGTCCTATCTGGTCACTATATGTCAGAATCCATTCCATGGTAATGGTGGACCTTCCACTGCCTCAAATCAGGGTCCACATTGAGAGACTATGTATTGTCAGGTTTTGGTGCAGGAAATAGTAGGGCAAAATGTTAAGCACAAAGTGAAACATTCTCTAACACATTCCTCATAACTCACAACCAACATTTAAATTTAGGAACATATGGAGAAGGGTATGTGAGTCCAGTTGAGGGGAAAGCTGTGGGGCAAGACCATCTGCTCAGATGCACTAATTCAATCACCTTCGGGGAAAAGAACAAACCAAAAAAATGAAAAAAAAAAAGCACCATTATAGTTTATCAAACAAGCTCTCATTGTACTCAGTAAAGAAGGCTATCTCACATAAAAGAAACTATCTACACAAATGTAATGTTGTTGTTATTAAGTGCCATAAGATGGTACCAATTCATAGTGAACCTATGTACAACAGAACGAAAAACTGTAAGGTCCTGAGCCAACCTCACAATCATTGCTACCCCTGAGCCCATTTCTGTTGGTGTCGCAATCTGTCTCATTGGGGGTCTTCCTCTTTTTCTCTGACCCTCCACTTTACCAAACATGGTATCCTTTTCCAGGGACTGTTCCTTCCTGACAAGATAAGTATATAGTATCACTGAAGTATGTATTATCTGAAGTCTAAGAGAAGAAGTTTGGTCATCTGGCTTCCATGGTGAATTCTGGCTGTACTTCTTCCAACATAGATCATTAAAATTTAGAGTTAAGCTTTTTCAAATCCAGAAAGAAGCCAAGAGTTATGCTTTCCCAGCTCTGATTCTTTTAGAGATGTGAAAATTAAGGCCTGAGAGGTTAGCTGAGTTGTTTAAGCTAATAAGTGTCAAAGTCAAGACTAGAACCAAGTTCCACAAACTCTATTTATTCAGGTTTTATTGCCAATTTCTGACCACTACAAATATCCTTTGGAAGGAACCTCAGGGTTCCAACTTGCTTTGCAATAGAGAGTTATTTCTGTAGCATTTTGTTAGTTGAATTCTTCCTGGGATGAATTGAAGAGCTCATTATTTAATGAAAACATGTTGAAGGACTGATAGAAAGGAAGGGATTTTCTACAATATGAATCACTGCTCTCATTTGAACTCTGTGAGGTCTGTAGATACATGTATGTGTGTGTGTAGATGCACAAGTATACATGCATATGTATGTCTGTATTAATCCATGTGGTTAGTACAAGGGTGTATGTATGAGAAAGACAGGGACAATAAAGTAAGAGGAAAGAGAAGGAGTGGAAGTGTAGAGAAAGGAGAATGTACTGGTAAATGTAAACCTCTTTCTCTACTGTCTTCTTGGTTTAGTATATTTTACTAGATTTTCTCATAACATTCTTGCCTTTGTGGGATCCTCCTCTTTCTCCAGTTCTTTAAATACAAGAGAAGAAGCAGTGACTAAGTGCACAGCTGCTAACTGGAAGATCGGTGGTTCAAACCCACCAGCCACTCCATGGGAGAAAAGATCTACTATCTGTTCCTGTAAATATGCCAACTGAGAAAACACTATGCGGGCAGCTCTACCCTGTCCTATAGGGTCTCTGTGAGTCAGAGTAGCTAGTCTCCAAGGGGCTTGTCTGCAAGTGTGTGAGTGAGACACAAGGATTATAGAGGAGGGTCTACTTCAGCAGAGATGGAAGTTGTCCAGCAGGGGGGTGGACTCTGGCCATGAGGAGCTCTTCCACTCAGAGACAGCAAGATGAATCGCTAAACTAACATGCTCTCATTTAGTATGGCTTTTCTCCTGAGCATTTGGATAACTTCTCTGATTCATGGTTTCTTTTTCAGCTATATAACAAGGGACTGAAAGCAACATATTAAGGTTTACTGAAACAGTATTCAATAATATGCATGAATAGCATCAAGACTTTCGATAAAAATGATGATTTACATTAAAGACCCATACCAAGTTGGGCCTTGCTATAGATGCAAACACAGACAACCACGTTCTTCATGAGATTCATCTTCAGTCTCTTAAAAACTTGCATTCAAGCTGAATGCAAGACCCTATCCAGAGATGCAGCGACACCAGAGACGGAGGCAGAGATGGGGACATGAAGAGAGGGAGCAGCTGAAGATTCTAGATCCATGAAAAGAGAGGCTCTGAGAGTTGGCAGCCAGGACACAGACTTGCAGAATGTGCCCTTTAGTGGTTTAAATTATTATATATGCCTGAGTGTTTAAAAAAGAAAAAAAAAAGCTAAAGTGAGTAGAAAGAAATACTGTTAACTGATCATAATGAAACAAGGTGCATGGTTTGTTGAATGTAAAACTGATGATCTGCCCTGCTAACTTTCACTAAATTCACAATAAAAACATTAAATAAAAACAAAACAACAACAAAAAACTTGTGTTTACTCTGGGCTGTTGTCCATAACAACGGAGGCTAAAAACTGAGGCAGCTTGGAAGGAAAGAGCAAAACGTTGATGGAGAGGATTCCTGGTGTAAGGTTAAAGGAGTTGGCATTATTGTGTCTGAAAACAGAGATGGCCGAGGAAGGATATAATCACTCCCTTCACAAATATGAAGGGCTATTATTAGGGAAATGCAGGGCAACTGTTCTTTAGCTCCACTGAGGTCAGAATAATAATAATAATAATTGAAAAGTTGGCTGATTACTTTAAGCATTTGCGAGAAATATCTTGAAAGCAAAGGTTACTTATGGATTTCTGAAGATGAGAGATAGACTTTCTTCCTAACAGAAAATCTTGTGATAACCATCTGCTTGGTCAAGTGGATGCAGCCCTACTTAGGGGTACCTAGTCAAACTCTTGGTCTCAATTATTCTAGAATCACAGCCACTTGATAATTGGTAAAGGGCAGGGGGAGCTGTCATTTGAAAGACAATCAACAGCATATATGCTCAGCTCTCAACAAAACAGAAGTGCCCTTTCTATACTTCTTGCACTGAGCTCTTGATTGTAAACGTCCCCTGAGCCTTTCAAAGAAAGAGACTTCACCTGAAAGGCTCTTTCTGATGCTCATTGTCTCCCTCAGAAGCTTATCTTCCAAACGCAAGGCGAAAAGGACAAGAAGCCTTCTACATTTTCCACCACATTTTCAAACTCCACAATTTGAAACTTGAAATATGTGCTTTTTAATTAAAAAAGAAAATCTCCCCACACATCTGACTTCTGTCACATATATAGTGCTAACGCTCTAAATTAACTCAAATGTTACTGTCCTTTGCTAAAGAAGAGAAAAAACAAAACTCATGTCTAAGACCTACATATAGCATTTATTTGCATATCTATGCATATATACACACCTTATTTTATATTAAATCTGTCTCTATACTATTTATATTCATAACCATGTGCTGTGTCCAAATATATGTGGCCACTTTTGAATTCCACCAAGTGTTCTGTAGAAAGTATTCCTAAGAAGTTATACTTGGTAAGACTTTGCAACAAAGCTGAATTATAGTGGAAATCCTATACAAATGCTCAATCTTTCCAACTGCAATAAATTACAATGTCAGAAACATAAGGTGCTGACCTCCCAGTGGGAACAAAGGGTAGGGGGTGAGCAATGGGGATAAAGCTGTTGATTAGAAATGCTTTTCTTGAAGAATAAAGCATTTATGAAGGGAAACAGCCATGAATAAAGTCTATCACCTCCTGATGCTTATCCGTATAAAGCACAAGATGATTTCTCTTCAAGGGGAGAAAAAAAAGAAAAGAAAACAAAAAAAAACCCTCCACATTTTGGATTGATACTCAAAGTTATAAAGGTTTAATGCATCTGATTACTACAATTTCATTTTGCCTTTGTCCTCTAAACAAATGAAGAAATAATCTCCCCCCTCCCTCCCCCCACCACTAAAAAGAAGCATATGAACAATTCTCCAAGTGAGAAAGTATTTGGTAATTTTGGGATATAGAAGTGACTAGTGGGTTATGTGTAAATTTCTTTGAAAAATAACAACACATTGCTTGAGCTGGATTGTATTGTTACAAGTTGGGACCAAGGGCTGGAGCTTCACAATAGGGGAACAACCATCAAGCCCCAACTCCACCAACTATGAGAGATACAGAACATTTCTTCCTTCCAGTCCCTGCCTCCTTCCTTCTACAAATTCCTGATTAACTTACCCTAAATTCATGACAGGATTTTCACAGAAATTTTCATCTGTTCTAGTGGACCGGAACCCTTAACACAGTTTGCACTTAAAAATTCAGTTGAGTTGTCTAAGACCAACTCAATATCAATTCTTTTGGTGGCTCCCAAATATTAGTCCTGGTGTGGCAATATGGGTTAATGCTCTGGACTGCAAAGTTGGTTTGAACCACAAAGACGGTGGTTCAAGCTTACCATCCACTCCTTGGAAACCCTATACATGGTCATTATGGGTTGGAACTGACTTGATGGCACTTAACAACAACAACAACAGTAGCAATAAATATTAGTAATTGAAAAAAAATCCTCGGGCAAATCTACTATGACACTAGTTTGAGAACTACTGATTAGCTCATTGGCACCACTTGGGAGTCCTGAGTTCACTAAATGGCCGCATCAGTGACTCTGTCATGTAGGATACCAAGTCAAGCTCTGCTCTTCTTAGTTATAAGTAGAAGAAACAAAACACAAAACTATCAAACTCACCACTGTGGAGCCAATTTCAATTCATAATAACCCTTCCAGACCAGAGAAGAGCTGCTCCCATGGTGATGCTAAGCCTCTAATCCTTGTGGAAACAGACAGCTGTATCCTTTCCTTATGGAGCGACTGGTGGGTTTGAACCACCTACCTTTTGGTAAGTGGCAGAGAACTTAACCACTGAGCTGCCAGGGCTCTTTCATTATCTGGCTGTACTAATGTCTGTGGCCAAAACTTCATAGTGAATCCAAACTCACTTCTACTTTGAGAATTCAGCTTGTCATTTCTGCAAGTCTCCATTGTTGTTAAGTGTCATTGAGTCAGTTCTGAGTCAAAGAGACTTTGTATAGGGTTTCCGAAGGAGAGGCTTGTGGGTTTGAACTGCTGACCTTGTGCTTAGCAGTCCAGTGTCACACCAGAGCTCTCCACTATGCCCTGAAAGAATTACTTGGTAAACACTTTTAAAGAAGAATATGACTTTGCCTGCTTAAGAATACACTTGGCACAGAAAACTGGGTTCAAAACAATTCTCAGAATAGATGCTCAATCAAGATAAGCCTTAGAATTGCACATGACCACCACCACCTCCCCCCCGAGGTTGCATGAGGAAGGTCTCATGGTTGTCTCAACACCAGATGTGTCCCATTCAATGATTACTCTGTAACTATGCAAGAACAATTATGGAAACATGCCATCTCCTGCCAATCAGATGTTGTTGTTGTTAGGTGTCATCGAGTCAGTACCGACTCACAGCGACCCTGTGTACAACAGAATAAAATACTGCCCGGTCCTGGGCCAACCTCACAATTGTTGCCATGCTTGAACCCATTGATGCTGCTGTTTTGCCAATCAGATGTACCCTCACCCGAATTTGTAACCGTTATTAAATGTCAGCCAATCACAAAATTTTTATTGAAGTTCCTTGTGTTTTCTTAGAAAAACTTCCTGAGTTGTCCCCTTTTCAAGTCAATTAACTCAGAATGCTCTGAACTTTGTAATTCCCAATTCATGTTTTTCCCCCTATTTGTTAAAAAAAAAAACCTATTTGCTTTACTTTTAACAGAAACTCCAGTTTGCTCTTTGACAATTGTCTCAGCTATTTCTCTTTGTCCCTAATCTCCCTGTTCAAACCAATGTGCTATAACAATCATCTCTAATTTTGGTTCTCTCCAATAGTTGTTTCCACACACAGGGATCACCCTATAATACAACACTCATCATTTTTAGTCCTTTACTATAGCACAAGAATTTTGGTGGGTTTTCCTCATGCATTAAAACTTCATGTTTTTCTCCATAGGTTTCAGGCTCTTTGTAATCTGGTCCAGATTGTCTTTCCAAATTGAGATTGCATTATTCCACAGCATGAATCTCAACTCCTTCTAGTTTTGCCTGAAGAAGATATTTCCTGAATATCTTCCTCACTTTTACCTACTTGAATTTGTCCTTCTGTTCCTTTTTTAAAATACCCATTCCTCTCCATTCAGGTAAAATCAAACCCTGTCCATTCCAACTACAAGTTCAAATATCCCTTCCTGAAGCAGTTCTCAGCCTTACAAGAAACTTCTCATCAATAGATTGTCTTTAGCACTTACTTTTTTGCATAAATCAATGTGCATTGACTAGACTCCTCCTTGTATATTTATTCAATTTGGCTTGTAAGGCTTCAAAGACAAGCCATGGTTCTCATCTAGAGCTCTAAACACTCAGCCCAGTGCCTCACGCATAGTAGGCACTCAATGTTCATTGCTTAACGTTATGCCTAATGATTAAATGGCACAAAGCTTCCATGATCTCATATCTTAATAGCTTAATGCTGAGTATGCAAGTGCTGGAAAGCGCTTGTCTGAATTCCTGTGCCAGAACTGTATTTATGAGGACATATGGAGGACAAAGCAGAAAGGAATAGTACAGTCCAAAAAGGAAAAAAATAAAATAAAATCACTATCCAAAAAAGAAAACCATTTTCAACCTTAAAGAGCATTACATTTGCTGGATCACACATAAAAAAAGAAGTGATGAAAAGTAAAACTTCATTTTGGAAGAACCATTACTTTTAAACTTCTTGTAATGTAATGTCAATCAAAGGCTCCTTGAATGATGCACACATGGTGGTTTTAAGTTAAACACTCTTAGTGACCAGCCCCACCACTCAGCTGTCAATTTGTTGGGTTGTGGTGACTTGCATGTTGCTGTGATTCTGGAGCTATGCTATGGGTATTGTAAATACCAGCAGGGTCATCCACAGTGGACAAGTGTCAGCTGAGCTTCCGGACGAAGACAGACTAGGAAGAAGGAGAGATGGAGTACTTCTGAATATTTACTTACTGAAAACCTTATGAATATCAGTGGAACACTGTCAGTACCAGAATATTGAATATTGAAACATGATGAAGAGTACCAGAATATTGTCAGATACAGTGTCGGAAGTTAAGCCTCTCAGGTTGGAAGGCACTCAAAATGCGACTGGGGAAGAGCTGCTTCCTCAAATGAGAGTTGATTGTAATGATGTGAATGGAATAAAGCCCCCGAGACCTTCACTTGCTGATGGGGCAAAACTCAAAATTAAGAAAAACATCTGTAAATATCCATTAATAATGGGAACATGAAATGTACAAAATATGAATCTAGGAAAATTTGAAATTGTAAAAAATGAAATGGAAGGCATAAACATTGATATCCTAGGCATTAGTGAGCTGAAATGGATTGGTATGGCCATTTTGAATCTGACAATCAAATGGTTTACTATGCTGAGAATGACAAATTGAAGAGGAATGGCATCATAGTCATCATCAAAGAGAACATATCCAGATCTGTCCTGAGTGACAACAGTGTCCGTGATAGGATAATTTCCATACACCTACAAGGAAGAGTCCTGGTGTGGCGCTGTTGGTTAATGTGCCAGACTGCATAGCCATTTGTACTGCGAGGTCAGTGGTTCAAGCTCACCAGCGGCTCCTTGGAAACCCTATACAGGGTAGCTATGGGTTGGAACCGACTTGACGGCACTTAACAACAACAAAGAAGACCAGTTAATACCACTATTATTCAAATTTACGAACCAACCACTAAAGCCAGTGATGATGAAACTGAAGAATTCTACCAACTTCTTCAATCTGAAACTGATACAAACATGCAACCAAGATTTATTGATAATTACTGGTGATTGAAATGCAAAAGCTGGAAACAAGGAGGAAGGATCAGTATTTGGAAAATATGGCCTTGCTGATAGAAGCAATGCTGGAGATCGCATGATAGAATTTTTCAAGAACAGTGACTTGTTCATTGCTAATACTTTTTTAAAACATCATAAAAAATGGCTCCACACATAGATGTCACCATATGGAATACACAGAAATCAAATTGACTACATCTTTTGAAAGAGACAGTGTAAAAGTTCATATCATCAGCCAAAACAAGGTAAGGGGCAGACTGTGAAACAGACCATCAATTGCTCCTATGCATGGCCAGGCAGAAGCTGAAAAAATGAAAACAAGTACATAAGAGCCAAAATATGACCTTGAATATATCCCACCTGAATTTAGAGATCATCTGAAGAACAGATTCGATGCATTAAGCATTGAAGACCAAAGACCAGAAGAGTTGAGGGATGACATCAAGAACACCATACAGGAAGAAAGCAAAAGGTCATTAAGAAGACAAAAAAGAAGGAAAAGATCAACATGGATGTCAGAAGACTCACTGAAACTTGCTCTCCAGCATAGAGATGCCAAAGCAAATGGAAGAAATGAGGAAGTCCAAGAGCTGAACAGAAAAATTCAAAGGTCAGCTTAAGGAAACAAAGCCAAATATTATAACAAAATGTGCAAAGACCTGGAGTTAAAAATATAAAAGGGAAGATCACACTCAGCATTTCTCAAGCTGAGGGAAGTGAAGGAAAAAAATTCAAGCCTTAGCTTGCAGTATTGAAGGAGTCTATGAGCAAAATATTGAATGATGCAAAAAGCATCAAAAGAAGATGGAAGGAATATGCAGCATCACTATACCAAAAAGAAATAGTCAATACTCAACTGTTTCAAGAGGTAGCATATGATCAAGAACCAATGATTCTGAAGGAAGAAGTCCAAGGTGCATTGAAGGAATGGGTAAAGAATAACACACCAGGAATTAATGGAATACAAATTGAAATCCTTCAAAAAAACTGATGTGCCACTGGAGGCACTCACTCATCTATGCCAAGAAATTTGGAAGACAACTACCATGCCAACTGACTAGAAGAGATCTATATTTATGTCCATTCCAAAGAGAGGTGACCGATGGAATATGGAAATCATCAAACAGTATCTTTGATATTCCATGCAAGTAAAGTTTTACTAAAGGTAATACAGGAATGGCTGCAAACATACATTGACAGAGAACTTCCAGAAATTCAGGCTGGATTCAGAAGAGGACGTGGAATGAGGGATATCAGCGCTGTCGTCAGATGGATTTTGGCTGAAAGCAGAGAATACCAGAGAGATGTTTACCTGTGCTTTATTGACTATACAAAGGCTTTTGATTGTGTGGATCATGGCAAGCTACAAACAACATTGTGGAGAATGATTACTCCAGAACACATAATTGTGCTGAAGAGGAACCTGAACATAGACCAACAGGAAGTCATTTGAACAGAGCAGGTGAATAATGAATGGTTTAAAATTAGGAGAGGTTTGTACCAGGATTTTATTCTTTCATCATACTTATTCACATTGCATTCTTTCATCATACTTATTCTATCTGTATTATGAGCAAATAATCCAAGAAACTGGATTATCTGAAGAATGTGGCATCAGGATTGGAGGAAGACTCATTAACAACTTGCAATATGCAGATGACATAACCTTGTTTGCTGAAAGTAAACAGGACTTAAAATACCTACTGATGAAGGTAAAAAACCAAGGCCTTCAGTATGGGTTGCAACGCAATGTAAAGAAAACAAAACTTCTCACCACTGGACCAATAAGCAACATCCATATCAATAGAGAAATGACTGAAGTTGTCAAAGACTTCATTTTTCTCAGAGCAACCATTAACAGTCATGGAAGCAGTAGTCGGGAAAACCAAACAACATATTGCATTGCATTAGGCAAATCTGCTTTACAAGAGCTTTTTAAAGTGTTGAAGAGCAAAGATGTTGAAGAGCAAAGTTTGAGGACTAAGGTGCCCCTGACCCAAGCCTTGGTATTTTCAATAACCTCATATGCATGTGAAAGCTGGACAGTGACTAAGGAAGACCATAGACGAATAGCTGATTTGAGTTATGGTATTGGAGGACAATATTGAAAGTACCATGGGCCAAAAAAAAAAAAAAAAAAGAAAAGAACAAATCAATCTGTTGGAAGGAGTACAGCCAGAGTGCTTCAGACTTATGATCAGGAGGTACCAGGAGAAGGACATAATGTTAAGGAGAGTGGAGAGTTGGAGAAAGAGAGGAAGACCTCCAATGAGATGGATTGCCAAAGTGGCAGCATCATGGGCTCAGGCATAGCAATGATTGTGAGGTTGGCTCAGGATCAGGCAGTGTTTAGTTCTGTTGTGCGTAGGGTTGCTATGAGTTGGTACCAACTCGATGGCACCTAATAACAATAAGTGACCAGTCAAGACCCCTCCGTCTTGTGAGTGGACACATATTGCTTTAAATATGTGGGGGGGGGGTCTATGATATTTGAAATTCTTTCACAACACAACACAGGTCTTCATTTGGGGACCCACAGAGACTCATACACTTGCTTGTGTTCTGCTTGCCTCTTCTATTTCTGATTAAGCAAGGAGAGCAGGGAGTCACAAATGGTCTCTGATTTTTTCCTTGTCAGGATAATTTCCACCCTCCTCCCAGAATTAATTTTAGTTTTGATATAATAATTTGATTGAACCTTGATGTTTCAGGTTTTTCAATGAATCAAAAAATGTGAGCCATACTGGTGTTCTTTTGACTGAATGATAGTAATGAATCTTCTTTCCCTCATTCACTTCGGGCCATCTTGAGCCAGCAATGTGATGTGGAGATTGATTCGAGCTCCAGGGGCAGGCTCAGAAATACAATCATGATAATCCCTTCCTACTTGTCAAGGATTGACCTAGGAACCAGCTTCTAAGTCAATCAGTCCCAGCAATGGGAATTAGTTCAGAAACAGGTACATGCCTGACTTTAAGCCAGTAAGATACAAAGTAAGATACAAAGGACAGGGAGCAGACTTATTCCTGGATTTAAAGTTTTCTTCATTTTAAGAGCAATTCATATATGAGAACATCCGTCTAACTCTGTCCTCCTGGAGATGGGTGGGGTGAAAATAGTACCTGGGCTGGTACCTGAAAAGTAAGATACAAAAAAGTTCTTTAGTTGCTACTAGATCACATTGAAACGGCTACTTCTTCTGGGCTTCCTACTGTCTGAACAACGCATTTTGTTCTAATTAGTTTGTGCTGAATTTTCTATGACTTAAATGAAGTGTCAGGGATCTGGAATGTTCACGGCCACTGAAACAGATCTGAAGGGAAAGGCATACGAGATTACAAATGCCAAACTCGTTCACGTAGCTTTGAAATTCATATATTTTGTTTGTTGTTGTTATGTGCCATCAAGTCAATTACAACTGATGGTGACCATGGTTTCCAAAGAGTGGCTGATGGGTTTGAAACACCAACCTTGTGGTTAGCAGTCCATTGCCGATCCTACAAATTTTACTTGGCACTTTCTTTTTAGCTCAAGATATCTTGATTCACTAATTTATCAAATATATGCTAAGTACTCACCATGTGTAAGGCACAGTGAAAGAGACCAGAAGTTCAACATTAAATCAATACTTACAAGTTCTAGGAGTGTTAGGAAGGCAAACAGTCTCAAAGAAGGGGGCCCTGGGAAATCTCCTTGAATCTAAAGTTTTGATATTTGGCTGAAAGGGAGACAGAGAAGAGTTGGGGCAGAGAGAACCCCACACATGATGTGAAGTGTCCCAATGCAGAAGAGCAGCATTAGAAATTGAAGGCCTTGGGTATCGTGGCAGGCATTTGGGACTTTATCCAAAGTGCTGGAGCATCACACTTACAAATCTCCGATGTAAATTTCAGGAGATTACAAGGATTCCATCCATTTGCATTTTGTAGTAGCTTTTTAAAAGAATGTGTGCATTTATATTCATGGAGTTATGAATTAACATTAATAAAGAGAATCTTATGAGTATGTCCATGGGAAAGCAACTTTATTTCCTTTCTAACGTTCTACTAAGCCTGGTGAATAAGATTTCATGACCTTGAGAACTTTTGAATGCTTTAGAATCTTCAAATTAAATATTTGTCTCTAGATACCATGGGGCTAATTAACTAAATTAGGATTTGGAGGTGGAAATTTTATTCTAGCAATATTCATTGAGAAGTTTAGTTGATATGGAAATTTTCACTTAGCTACTCTATGGTTGTGGTATACCCTGGAGGCTGTTCTGACTCATAGTCACCCTGTATAGGGTTTCCAAGGCTGTAAGTCTTGACAGAAGTAGAAAGCCTCATCTTTCTCCCTCAGAACTGCTGGTGTTTTCGATCTGCTGACCTTGAGGTTGTTGTTGTTATGTGCCTATGCCGTGGAGTCAGTTCCGACTCATAGCGACCCTGTACAGGGTTTCTGAGTGCTGATATAAGGTTAGAGATGTCTCTTCTGGAATTAGATATCACCACCGCCACCATTTAAGACGCTCTGGTAGCATAGTGGTTAGGAATCAGACTGTGAACCTTAAGGGACAAAGAATGATGAGGCTTTCTGTTCCAGTAAAGATTTACAGCTTTAGAAACTCCAGACAGGGTCACTATGAGTTGGAACCGACTCCACGGCACATAACAACCACACCACCACCATTTATCCTAGAGTTGTTTCTGAATCCTGGCAACCCATTGTGTGTCCGGATAGGACTGTTCTTCACAGGGCTGAGTTTTCATAAGTAAGTTGTTACACCTTTCTTCTGAGGAGTCTTTTGTTGTTAAATTCCACTGAGTCAGTTACAACTCATAGCAACCCAGTATAGGGTTTCCAAGGAGCGGCTGGTGAGTTTGAACCATCGACCTTGCAGTCCAGGGCTTATCCTACAGTGCCACACCAGGAGCCTCTGGGTGGGTTCAAACCTTCCACCTCTTGGTTAACAACTAAGTGCCTTAATGATTTGTCCCACTCAGGGAATCTGGAATGAATATAAAACCCAATCTTGTCAAGTGGATTCTGACTCATCGGACACTGGAGCACAGGGTGGAACTACCCCTTAGGGTTCCCAAGGTTGCAGTACTTATGGGGGAAGATTACCACATCCAGACCTTCCAGTTAGCAGACAAGTGCTTATCCACTGTGCCAGCAACTTCCATTTTTTCCTTTATATTAGTTTTTTCTTTATATGGGTTCCATGTCATGAGTTTTGTTGTTGTTTTTTTAAGTTTTTATGTTGAATTATGTGATAGTTTACATGGGAGAACATCAGCTTTCCATTCATCCTATCCTATTTTGTTTCATTGCAACGATCACAATCCCCTCCCTGCACATCATTCAACAGCATTTGCTTCCATTCCCTCTGGTTTTGTTTTGGATGTACATCGAAGTCCTCAGGAATATATAACCATTCAAACAACCAAAGGGTATACCCTGCAAGCCTGCCCCTCCTCACCATCAGCACAGAACCCCTCTCCCTCCCTGAATCCAGAGTCCCTAGCTGCTCCATCTCTCCACATCATTGTCTTTGCCTCCATCTCTGGCATTGCTGCTTCTCTGGATAGGGCCCCCACACTCTGCTCTTATCCCTTGATGGTCCCAGTGTCCTCCGATCGTGGACTGCAAGATCAACCATTCCCCTCCTTTTGTTTCAAAATGTCTACCTTCACATTTGCAACAATCGCAATCAGTCCTGACAGTAATTATTCACTTTAAAAAAAAATAAAAAATTATTGTAAATTATGTGTTAGTTTACATGGGTGAACATTATCCTTACATTCATCCTATCGTACTCTGTTCATGAGTTGTTTTCTGAGAATCAAATGCGATAATACTAACTGAACACTGTGCTTAGACAGAGCAGGCATTTAAGAAATATTAGTCAGTCTTTAGAGTAGTTGTCATTGTTAAGAGCCATTGAGTTGGTTTTGACTGACAGGATTTCCAAGGAGCAGCTGGTGGGTTTGAACTGCCGATCTTGTGTTCCCAGTCCAGTGCTTATCTTATAGCACCACACCTGGAGTCTTTGCTTGGATTGGTGGGGGTGGTAGTGTGCTGTTGAGTCAGTTATGACTCATGGTGAACCTATATAAGGTTTGCGAGACTATAAATCTTTACGGGAGCAGAAGGCCTCATCTTTCTTCCTCAGAAGGGCACACTACTGACGTTGCAGTTAGCCCAATGCCAACCCACTATGCTACCAGGGTTCCTAGTCATTGTTACTAATACATGCTACACACAGAAGAAATCCTGATATGGCACTTTAGGATAGGCAATGGACTGCGAACTGTAAGGTTGGCACTTCAATCCCAGCAGCCATCCATTGGAAAAGATTCACTGTGAGCTGGAACTGACTCGACAGCACTTAACATCAACAAGAACATACACAGAAACTCAATGCAAAGTAACTTAAAACAAAATTTGTTCTTCAGATCATAAGAAGATGAGAAGTGGGTTTTTGGTAACCTGATCAGGTGACTAATAAAGAAGTTTTTCTACCTTATTTCTCAGATACTAGCCAAGGTACTATTTCCTCTCCACCCATTTCTAATGGAATCCTGGTGTGGCACTGTGGAATAAAACACTGGGAGGCAAGGTCTGTTTGAACCACAAGGCCAAGGGTTCCAACTCACCAGCTGTTCCTTGGAAATCCTATACAGGGTTGCTATGAGTTGGAACTGACTTGATGACCCTTAACAACCACATCTCGAGTAAGATGGGAAGAGAGAGATGTGCTACCCTATGGATCTCTCTTAAAATAAAGAAAACTTTTTATCTAGAATCAAGGTGGCTGCCTTCCCTTTGATATCTGTTGAGGAGCCATAGAATGGAAAGATCATTGGACTGCCCTCCGATGTTTTCAGAAAGAGAAGTAGAACCAAGAATAGAGACACATATAGGGACATTGGACTCAGGCTAGGCAGCAGGATGAGTAAGAGTATTCAGATAAATTCTGTGATGAGGACACTGAAATATGAAAACCAGGGTTCAAAACACAGCTGGATGATACAGAAAGTGATCAAAATTGAAAATAAACAAGATCTGGAGCCTGAGTAGTTAAGTTCCTGAGAAGGTATTCTAGCTACACTTGCTACTTTAAAAATATTTGGCAGCACTTAAATAGTGACCCTTAGTCTATGGGAGATTAGCAGGTGGACATAGACCCTGGCTGAAGTGAGAAGAACTTCATTCTAGTTTAATCCTGACACTAAGTAGCTATCAGTTCTGTGCACATGACCTCTCACTGATGAGCTTCAGTTTCCTTATCAGTAAAATTGGGATAATTATACCTGGGTTGCCAACCAGACAGGATTGTTAACGAGATTAAATGAGTAAGAGAGAGAAAAGTACTTGGAAAATTCTAAATCGTTAATAAGTTTATTCAGAAATTTTTATTGAATTGCTACCAAGTTCTGGGAATTGAGGAATAAAGATCAAAAAAATATTCTAGTGCTTCAAGACCCTCCCTTTTTCTGTAAGGAAGCAAAGACCAATGATCGGTTCTAATACAAGGAGATACCAGCTTTTACAAAGACTTGCACAAGTAAAACCCATCGTGGAACATCTAAATCTGCCCCGAGGAAGCAGGGGAAACCTCCCCAAAATAAGACATGAGCGAATATTTGACAGATGAGTGGGAGTTTCCCAGATGGACAAGGGAGAGAAGGTCATTCCAGTGAGAAAGGGCAGAATGACCACAAAGCACAATGGTATCTCATTGGCTTGAATTAGAAACAAAAGTTGCAAATAAATCAAGCCATAGGTCCCACATACTTTTCCTGTGTCATCATGCTCATTGTAGTTGTAGAACGCTCTGGCAAATGACTGACCTTGATCCTGGAGTGTTCCTCCCACTTGGCCTGGCTCTGTGAGTCTTTCAGCTGGATCAGAGTTAACCTTGCACCTGCAAATAGTATTGACTATAGCAGCCAACAGTAAAAACTGTCTGCACTCATTACCACCAAGTACAAGACTTACATCCATAAAGGTGGGCTTCCTGCATCAAAGTTGAGGATGTTGGTTGAACATGCACTGAACAGGTTGTACCTTTTCTGCCCCAAAGTTGAACAGAAGGTTGCTGTCTCCATTGTGTGCTAGACTTCTTAACCTTCCTAAACAGAAATACTCAAAGAAACCCAACTGTGACTATAATTGTGTTGATGTAAGACATCTGTCTAAGATTTCATGGCATCTGGCGCTGTTAGAAACATACCAAATCCAAGGCTGTAGTTTCAATGCTTCTATGTACATCATGTGACAGTTTAGGAAACATTCACTCACTATGACAGTACAGGAATTCTACTTCCAAACAAGGTGAGATAAGGGGATACATATACATAGATTCTGCAGAACTAACTATACATGAATATATGTAAAATGTATTCTAGGTGGAAATGTCTGGTCAACACATTGTCATCCCATGCAATTGTAGGTCAAAACTCCTCTTTAAATCAAGATGGGTTCTTATAAAGTACCTTTCATGCTACAGGATGTAAAAAGAGATATTTCCTGTGTCTCATTCATTTAACAGATTATAATGGGTAACTATCACATGATTAGTAATTCTGTTTGACAGTGTGAATGAAGAGATCAAAGACTCATGCTATGGAGACAAGAATTACTTGGTGAGAATAAGACAAATATTTGTGCAGTCATAGTTTCCTCTAAGAACTAACCTTCTGTACTCCTTGTGGTCTTAATGAGGTGGTCAGTCCCCTGGCCTTCAACGGTCCTCAAAATCAGGGAAGGCACATGACTCAGCTTGGCTAATTATGCCTCCTGGGAGAGAGAGAAGATTTTCTGCTCCTAGCGTGGAGCTCTGGTAGCGTAGTGGTTACGAATCGGGCTGCGAACCTTAAGGTCAGTGGTTCGAAACTACCAGCTGCTCCGCGGGAGAAAGATGAGGCTTTCTACTCCCGTAAGGATTTACACCCTTGGAAACCCTGTGCAGGGTCGCTATGGGTCGGAACCGACTCGACGGCACTTAACAACAACAGCGTGGTGATTATGAGTTGGGCTGCCAACCTCAAAGTCAGCAGTTTGAAACTACCAGAGGTTCCATGGGAGAAAGATGAGGCTTTCTGCTCCCAGAAAGATTTACAGCCTTGGAAACCCTGTACAGGGTCGCTATGAATCAGAACTGACTCCATGGTACATAACAACAACAACATAAATATTTACAGCCTGGGAAAACTTGACAAAAGGTCGCTCTGAGACAGAACCAACTAGATAGCACTTAATAACAACAACAATTATGTCCCCAGGGGTCTTTCTACCAAAATCTACAGGAGAGTTGGTCTCTTTCAACATGGTTTGCCAAGGTTTGTTTTTGTTAGGTTCCATCTAGTCAGTACCGACTCATAGCAACCCTATGCACAACAGAATGAAACACTGCCTGATCCTGGGCCAGCCTCACAATTGTTGCCACATTTGAACCCATTGATGCTTCCAGGACTCCGAAAATCGAAGAACTATATATAATCATAAGGAGCTCTAGTAGCGTAGTGGTTACAAATTGGGCTGTAAACCTTACTTAAGGTCAGTAGTTCGAAACTACCAGCTGCTCCGCGGAAGAAAGATGAGGCGTTCTGCTGCAGTAAGTAAAGATTTACAGTCTCAGAAACCCTGTACGGGGTCACACGGCACGTAACTACCACCACCATATATAATTATATTTAATAACATGGTATAATGCGTAATCCTGGTGTGAGGCTGTAGGATAAGCACTGGACTGCAAGGTCGGTTTGAACTACCAGGTCAGTGGTTCAAACTCACCTGTCGCTCCTCAGAAACCCTATACAGGGCCGCTATGAGTCGGAAATGACTTGACAGCACTTAACAACAACAATCTTACTATCTAAACATTAAGGGACAGAAACATAAAAATGCATAAGATATGATCCCATTCATTGTTTTTAAAAAACAAGCTGAACTATATTTTCTGGGAATCGTTCATAAAAATGAAAGAAATTCAGGAAATGATTATTAGGAAAGTCTGAAGAGTTACTTCTAAGAGAGATTGAGTGTTGGAGATTGAGAAGAGTCATGTAGAAAGTTCTGAGGTGTTTGTAATATAATAAGTTTTGAACTGGATGATGATTATTTGGGTGTTTGATGGATAGTAATGCATTAAATCATACTTACATGTGTTTGGAACTGTGGGTTAATGCTCTGGACTGCAAGGTCAGTAGTTCAGGCTCAGTAGCCACTCCTCTGAAGCCCTATACAGGCTCACTGTGAATCAGAACCAGCTCAACGGCACTTAACAACAACAATAACAACGTATGTGTTTTATGAACTTTTTGTATGGCTGCTATATTTCACTGTCAAATGTTTAATACAAAATAATGCATTATGACCTAATAGTTTTATCTCAGCATTGTAAGAAAGTTTCAACCTACAAAATCTATCACAGGAATTTACCCAAAAATTGATCGTAGGGAGAAAAAGCATGTACTATGTCAATAGATGCAGAAAAGGATTTGCTAAATTTCAGCAGTCGTATATGTTTTTCTAAAAGTCTAAATAAAATAGGAAACTGAACTTGACCAGTGTTCTATACCAGGAACCTACAGTAAACATTTGACACAGCAGAGAAAGGTCAGGCTCATTCCCTATAAGAACAACAGCATTATCATTACAGTGCTTCAAAATTGGGACATGGTAAAATAAGAATATCAACCTAGAAATGAACATCTATCTAGAAAAGTCAAAGCAATCAAATTCAGAATAGTTCAAAATTTTCACTTTAGTGGAAAAAAAATTACCTGGCAAAAACCAATAGTGTTTTTCCCATCACTGTGATTCAAATTGGCAATACGATTCACAATAGCCACTAGGACTCTAAATATAGGTGGATTTCAACATGACAACAAATGCCCAAGATTATTATAGAGAAAAATTCTTCTCTCTAATAAAGAGCATAAAAGATCTGATCAAAAGAAACAGTTTGTGTTTTTAGTTGAGATGACTTGATAATAAAAATTTCAACTCTTTGCAAATGTATTGTTGTTGTTGTTGTTAAGTGCCGTCGAGTCGGTTCCGACCCATTGCGACCCTGTACAGGGTTTCCGAGGGTGTAAATCCTTACGGGAGTAGAAAGCCTCATCTTTCTCCTGCGGAGCGGCTGGTAGTTTCGAACCGCTGACCTTAAGGTTCGCAGCCCAATTCGTAACCACTACGCTACCAGATAGTCAAATTTAATGCAATCCAAAGCAAAATGTCATCTTGATGACTTTTAAAACTCAATGCCATTATTCGATGTTTGCGTGGAGGAATAAAGACACAAACAGCTGTGTGTTTTTTTTGAGACAGAGGAGCAAACAGGAGGGATTTATTCTCCCAGAAAAGGCAATAACAGCATAGTAATAAAACTAGTATGGTTAGGGTTCAGGAACAGACATAATAAACAATGACACTACATAGTAGCTTAGTAACAGACTTTTGAGTATCTGGGAGCTCAGTAACTGATAACCCAGTCTCAATAACCAATAGGAATTTGGTTACTTCCAAAACAATAATCATGAACTAGATAGCATGGTAGCCCTACTCTGCAGCCAAAGACAAAGTAGAGAGATTAAATTGCCCAAACACAAGCCAGTAAGTGAAGGGGCCCAGACTGAACATCAATAGTGTGTGTCCAGCATTTGTGACCTAAGTTTTTACCCACTCAAGGTAAAGACTTGAAATGTAACAGTGTATCATTGTGATCTAGGGGTGACAAATAAGCTCTTAAATAAAAGCCATGAAGCACAAATGCTAAGGCAAAGAAATAATAGCTTTTAAAAAATATGAGTTGTTGTTGTTGTTGTCAGGTGCCATCAAGTCGGAACCGACTCATAGCGACCCCATGCACAGCAGAACGAAACAATGTCCGATCCTGGGCCAACCTC
>NW_006408574.1:15062578-15068733 GCF_000296735.1 Chrysochloris asiatica
TTACGGGAGTAGAAAGCCTCATCTTTCTCGCGCGGAGCGGCTGGTAGTTTCGAACCGCTGACCTTAAGGTTTGCAGCCCGATTCGTAACCACTACGCTACCAGAGCTCCGTAAGAGATATTTATTCACGGAACATAGACTGGAGAGTTGACAATTAAATAGATTGTGAGAGAAAAGGTGATTTGCAATATCAAAAATGGAAAAGAGAATTAGAGTTTGAATACTAAGTAACCCCTGCTCATCAATAAGACAAATTGATTGAATTGTGCCCACCACCAAAAACCTGTTGATGTTCTAACTCCTGATAATTATGACTGTGAATCTGTTTGGATAGAGGGTCTTTGAAGCTGCTATTAGTAGTTAACATGCCTTACTGAAGCAGTGTGTATTCTAATCCTTTGTAATTGATGTCTTTATAAAAGAGAAGAGACTCCAAGAGACAGTGGGAAGAAAGCTATGTGAGAACAGAATTCTACTGTAGCTCAGCTGCATGTTAAGGAAAGTACGGATATACCAGATGCCAGGTTAGCATAGTGGTTATGAATCGGGCTGCGAACCACAAGGTCAGGAGTTTGAAACTATCAGCTGTTCCACAGGAGAAAGATGAGGTTTTCTGCTCCGTAAAGATTTGCAGTCTCGGAAACCCTGCATAAGGTCACTGTGAGTTGGAAACGACTCCACTGCACATAGTAACAACAAGAGAGATAAGAAATGATCTTCCCCTACTGCCTGCAGAAAGAAAGTGGTCCTGACCACCCCCTCAGTTTGGACTGTTAGCCTCTACATCTGTGAGACAATCAATTTCTGTTCTTACAAGTCACCCAATTTGCAGTACTTTGTTAGACAGTCCTAGGAAGCTAATACAAATATATAAAACATAAAAAAAAACTCAATATAAAAATAAGCAAAATGTATAGGCCATTCTATAAAAGCAAGAAAACCACTATTACCTAGCAGCAAAATAAAAATTTTAAGCAACAAAATGATGCCTTAATTTATGTCGTTACAGAAGGGAGGTTAAAGCAATGCCCATATACTTTCTTTCCATCCATAGTATTGATAAGAATCAGAAAGCTGAATCGTGCCAAGTGTTGGCAGTGATATAGGAGGCCTCATTATATTCCTGTAGATATTGTACACTAACATAGACCTTCTTGAGAACAATCCGGCACTAAATTAGCAAATTGATAATATGCAAAAACAGACACCATACTTATTCAATTTGCATGCTGAGCAAATAATCTAAGAAACTGGATTACATGAGAAAGAACATAGGATCAGACAACCTTGCTTATTGGAAGAGAACTTGAAATACTGATGAAGACCAAAGACTACCTTTGGTATGGATTGCACGTCAATGTAAAGAAAACAAAACTCCTTACAACTGGACCCATAAATAACATCATGACAAATGGAGTAAAGATTGAAGTTGTCAAAGACTTCATTTTGCTTGGATCTACTGTGGCACTGTGGGCTAATGTGTCAGACAGCAAAGTCATTTGGACCACAAGGTCAGTGGTTCAAGCTCACCAGTTGCTCCTTGAAAACCCTATACAGGGTCGCTATGGGTCGGAATAGTCTCGATGGCACTTAACAACAACAACCATCAACACTCATGAAAGCAGCAGTCAAGAACTCAAATGACATTGCATTAGGCAAATTTGCTTCAGAAAGACCTCTTTAAAGCTTGAAAGAGCAATGATGTTAGCTTGAGGACTAAGGTGCACCTGACTCAAGTCTTGGTATTTTCAATCACCTCGTATACATATGAAGGTTGGACAGTCATTGAAAAAGGAAGACTGTAGAAAAATCGATGTATTCGAATTTTGGAGTTGGGGAAGAATACTCAAAGTACAGGAACATTCACCAATAGATTGCCTGTGTTAATGAGGAGTTGGGAATAATCGTAGTGAATATGTTGGATTCATACAATAGAATGCAGTAGAATAGATAGAAGCAATGTACATAAAATAATGTAGATGAGATTACAAAACAGTGCTACTCCAGGCTTTCTGGAGTTATGGAGGCTGGATGAAACCTCAAAAATACTGACCTAAAATCATCTTTAAACCTAAACCAAAATATCGCTTGAAGGCTTCTTACAAGTAAACAATAGGTTAGCGTAACTAGTAAAGAATGTCTGCCTTGAGCATATGTTCTTTTAAGATCTTTCCATTTGGGAGCAAATTGACAACAACTCAACAGGGACCTTAGAGGGCTGTGAGCTTGTGTTCATGTGGGAAGAACAACTCATTAAGGGGACCAGAATGGTTACACAATTCGGAGAATGTAATCAATGTCACTGAATTTTAGAAATTTGAATGGGTGTGTTTTTTCCTATGTATATTCTTAACAATAACAATAAAATAAAATAAATTACTAAAAAAAAATAATGGTGCTGAACAAAAGCAATTAAGAAACAGAATGAGGTCCTGTATGCTTTATAAGAAGACAGTAGATCCATTTTGGAAGAAGTACAGTCAGTGTGCTCCTCGGAGGCCAAGATGGCCAAATTTCATCTCTCATACTTCAGACATATTGTCAGGAGGGACCAGTCACTGGAGAAGGATATCATGTTTGGTAAGGTGGAGGGTCAGAGAAAAAGGGGAAGATCCCCAATGAGATGGATTGGCCAAGTGGCAGCATCGATGGACTCAAGCAAGGCAACAGTAGTGTGGTTGGCCCAGGATCAGGCAGTGTTTCGTTCTGCTGTGCATAAGGTCGTTATGAGCGGTACTGACTTGATGGCACCTAACAACAACAACATGAACATGAAACATATTAAAACAATTGTCTATTGGTCTGGGGAGAGAAATTAGAATGAATGAACTAGTAACTGAAATTAACACATAATGAATGGAAGCATGAGTGAATGGACCATCAACAGAGGAGCCATGAAGTCATACTTCTGCCCTGAAAAAAAAGTCATAAAAAAGCAAGATCCACACACCAGGTGTGAGCGCGATGTCTCCCTAGGATAAGTACAGGACCGTGAACAACAAGGTTGACAGTTTGAGCCCACCCGTGACTCCAAGGGTGAAAGAAGGGGATTTATGTTCCCATGAAGATTTACAACCCTGGAAAACTCGATACAGGGCCACTAAGAGTTGAAACACAGTAGGATTGCACTCCATGTGACCTTTCTAAAGAACATAGCCAGGCTTTTCTTCCAGGTGTGAGATCGAGCCCCTGATGGTTTGTGTACATTGAAGCACTTAAGCCTTGGTGCCACTCAGGGATACCCAAGGTTGACATAGGCACGGACTTTATGGAGTTTGTGTTTCAAGGCAGCAGAAATAAATGACACCATTTTAATAAATAACATCACATTAAGAAACTACCAGCCGTTCCACAGGAGAAAGATGAGGCTTTCTGCTCCCGTAAAGATCTATAGCCTCGGAAACCCTGTTTAGGGTTGTTATGGGTTGGAACCGACTCGATGGCACTTAACGACAACAACAACAACAAAGAATTACTATTTTGATACTGTCATTGCCACTAACCCTGTACAGGGTTTCCGAGGAACAGTTGGTAAGTTTGAACCACTGGTCTTGTGGTTCAGAACGACCTTATGGCCAAGTGCTTATCCTACAGCACTGTAAATGGTAACCGTAGGATGTTAGAGCAGCATAGGAAACTGCATGAGGAAGTAGCATTTCAGTTCAATGAAAGTCTCTTGATGACCCTGTCTGTGATGCTGAAAGTCAGACCTGGAGTTTTGTGTGTCAGTGTTGGCTCTAGCTTTAAAACTGAGACGTAGCATGTGCTGTTTCTGGGTGTTTGGTTTTCAACTAGATATTCTTGATATTTGTTCATAATTTGTCTCAGAACATAATTATTGTTTGCTGTTAAGTGCCATACAGTTGGAGTTGACTCATAGAAACACTGTATATAAGGTTTCGGAAGCTGTAAACCTTTGTGAGAGTAGAAAGCGTCATTGTTCTCCCATAGAAGACTGGTGGTCTTGAACTGCCGAATTTGTGGTTCCTAGTCCAGTGCTTATCTTCTAGAGCCACTGAACATAATAGATAATACAACATAATTTGAGCATGAGTGTTCTGGTCACTCTCTAGGCTAATGCTATGGGCTTATCATGATTTCCATGTTTAATAAAAGAGTGAAGCCTTATCTTTGTACCCAGTGGAACACACTGGCACTCCTAACTGGAGGTGAAGAGACGTATTGTCCAAATAATGGTTTTAGATAATCTCTCTATGCTTGAAAATGAATAACCAGAAAGAAGACTTTTTGAAATTTAAGGAAAAAAATTCTGCTAAAACCATTATCCAAAAGATTAAAACAAGTCAGTTACCTATGTATTATTTCCTTAAGGGAACAGAAGAAAATTATATGGTGCTTAAGAATATTAGAATTCATAACTTTTCTGAACTGCACAAAAAAGCAAGAAGGAAATAACAAACTAATAAAATAGGTGTATCTAGAAAGGAGCTCTGGTAGCGTAGTGGTTACGAATCGGGCTGTGAACCTCAAGGTCAGCAGTTCGAAACTACCAGCTGTTCCGCGGGAGAAAGATGAGGCTTTCTGCTCCCGAAAAGATTTACAGCCTCAGAAACCCTGTACAGGGTCGCTGTGAGTCGGAATGGACTCCACGGCACACAACAACAACAAATCTAGAAATAGGGATTTAAAAGAAAAACAGATAAGAGAAAACACATTTATATTTATGAAAGGGAAATCTTTGGTGGTAACATTGTTGTTGCTAAGTGCCGTCAAGTCGGTTCCGACCCACAGTGACCCTGTATAGAGTTTTCAAGGAACAGCTGGTGAGCTTGAACCACCGACCTTGCAGTTCAAATGGCATTGCAGTGTGGCGCATTAGGTCAAAGCGCCACACCAGGACTCCTTGGCGGCAATAGAATTAACACTGAAACTCAAATCAGTGATCTAAAGAAAAACACCTCAGACTTTCTCCCAAAGTGAAGATGACTAACAGAAACCCTAGGCACTACCTTAAAAATGCCCGCTGAGAAAGAAACAAAAATGAAAGTGGCTGTTTGAAAATGGTTGACTTGAAGTCAGACTTGAAAGTATGCATTCTCAAAAAATAAAATAATATAAAGAACACAATCAACTGGTGATCTATTACTACAGAATGTTGTTGTTGTTGTTGTTAAGTGCCGTCAAGTCAGTTCCAACTCAGAGAGATCCTGTATAGGGTTTCTGAGGAGCAGCTGGTGGGTTTGAACTGCCAACCTTGTAGTTCCCAACCCAGTGCTGATTCTATAGCGCTATACCAAGAATCCATAAAATGTTTCATTTAAGAGGCTTTTTATTAAAAAGCATTGTGACAGAAATTCAGGGAAACAACAAAGAAACAGAATCTAGTTGCTACCATCCCTTTCTTTAAAACTATAAAATGATAGAAGACTACGTGTCCAGTTTGCAGAATTTTAAACATCAGATCTATTGACTTTTTAAAACAAATGTTTAAACCCAAGTATTTCATATTGAGCCAAGTTGTTGCTATGTATAAAAAATAGAAAAACGTTATGAGTTATAAAGCAGCTCAGAAAATATGTCTTTACTGAAAATCATGATTTGTCAAACATGATCTCCAGCTGGCCAAGATCAAAATAAAGAAAGGATCGTCTATTCAGAAAAATGAGAAATAAAGAAATGTTCAAAAAACAAAAATTGAAAAATTGAAACCCTCCTCTGTCTGAGAAAAGACAGTCGAGTCGAGTTAAGCACTCTATTGGCTTTGAAACCAGATGGTTTGAGTTTGTTACAGCCCGGCTCCTGTAATTATTTAATTGTTTTGGATCTAATTTTTCTCTTTCTGTGAGAGGGAAGGACAATAACATTTCACAGTTATTGTGAAGATTAAATGGCTAAAGCCTGGATCTGGCTCACTGTCAACATTCATTGAGCAGTATTTGTAATTACCAAAGGTTTTGAGCTTATAACTTTCGATTCCAGAAGCAGCTATAGTGGTTTTTTGTTTTGTTTTGTCTTGTTTTACCTTTGACTAATTCATGCGGGGCAACCATCCTAGCTAATTATCTTAGTGAAATGATAGATGTTGGGCAATAATATTGTTGTTAAGTGCCGTCGAGTCGGTTCCGACCCATAGCGACCCTGTACAGGGTTTCCGAGGGTGTAAATCTTTACGGGAGTAGAAAGCCTCATCTTTCT
>NW_006408574.1:15069674-15071498 GCF_000296735.1 Chrysochloris asiatica
ATGTGCCTCCTAGGTTGGAAGAGACTCAGAATGCACAGTGGCTTCAGTAATGTGTTCCGTATACCAATAATCCTGAAGAGGGCTCAGGACTAGGGAACATTTCATTTTCTTGTACTTGGAGGTCAGTATGTGTCAGAGCTGACTCACTGGTAACTAACAGCAATATCCTCAGAAATAAATCTATAAACATCCCAATAGTACGTTGAATAAGTCTACTGTTATTTCCATTTAGCAAATAAGAAAAAGGAGGCCAGAGAAGCAAGCAATATTCTACATCAAATAACTTGAAAGTAGTAAAGCTGGAATTTGAATAGTGTTCCCTGCCAGTTTACTACTACTTTTTTTTTTAAGTGAAATATTTATTTTACCTGGAACCAGAATTTAATGAAACAAAACCATTTGATTGCATAGCTCTCTTTGTTCAAATACTCTTATAAAATTGCAGCCATATTAGGTAGCATGCCATTCTGTGTCAAATTTATTTAGGGAGAAAAAAAAACCAAACATGTTAAATAGACTAACATGGAACAGCCTAATTCCAAAGTTAGTTCTTGCGGCCATTTCTCACCTAATGACTAACTGAATCAACCCCCAGATCTTTCTGTGAACATTTATTCAACGTTACCACCTGCATTATTTAGAGGTCTGTTTCTTGTGTTACATTGGTATAGTACCTGGCATGCAATGAACATTTATGGAATGGGTGTTAGAATTTTAGACCACTGATAACATTAAATAATAAATCAACTAATCAATAATATATATATTTTAAAAGGCATGGTTAAGTGGATTACAACTCACGGTGACCCCATGTGTGTCATAGTAGAACTGTCTTCCATAGGATTTTCAGCAAGACAATTGCCAGGATTTTCTTCTGAAGCACCTACGGGTAGACTTGAACGTACATGTGTAGGTTAGAAGTCTACTCTCTTACCCATTTCCTTCGTGTTAACATTTCCTTCATTATATTTCTGCCATTTCTTTTTATATTATTCATGTCAAGAGAATGTTATGGAAATTATGGCAAGATATGATGAAGGAAATTTTAACATACTCTGATTTTTAAAATGATTTTTTCAAAAAGTAGTGAAGACATTCAAATGGAGTTCCAGTGTGATGGTACAAGACTAGCATTTGACTGTGAAACACAAGGTTGGCAGTTCAAACCCACCAGCTGCTCCTTGCAAACCCTATACAGGGTTTCTATGAGTCTGAATCTACTCAATGACACTTAACAACAATAACATACATACATGCTAATTTCTTAGATCATGTCCACATTTATGACCACTTAGTATTACAGTTGTAAAGTGCCCTTGAGTCTGTTCTGACTCATAATGACCCTATATAATATTTTAGAGGCTATACGTCTTTTCAGGTGCAGAAAGTCTCATCTTTATCCTGTGGAATTGCTGGTGGGCTTGAACCGCCGACCTTGTGGTTCTCAGTCCAATACTTATCCTACCGAGCCACTACGCTCTCAGTAACTAACTTTATTGTTGTTGTTGTCAAGTGCCATTGAGTTGTTTCCAACCCATAGCAACCTTGTATAGGGTTTCCGAGTTGTTATTGTTACGTACCATCCAGTGGGTACCGACTGATAACAACCCTATGCACAACAGAACGAAACACTGCCCGATCCTTGGTCAACCTCACAATTGTTGCCAGGCTTGAGCCCATTGATGCTGGCACTTTGACAGTCCATCTCATTGGGGGTCTTCCTCTTTTACTGTGACCATTCACCTTACAAAACAGGATCTCCTTCTCCAACAACTGGTCCCTCCTGACAATATGTCCGAAGTATGAGAGACGATGTTTGGCCAT
>NW_006408574.1:15071988-15120149 GCF_000296735.1 Chrysochloris asiatica
TCAGTAAGTATTTTAAGTCTTCTTCACTTTCAGCAAGCAAGGTTGTATCATCTGCATATCGCAGGTTGTTAATGAGTCTTCCTCCAATCCTGATGCTGCCATTGGGTTTTTGAGTAGGGTCACATTAATAAAAGAATTAAGATGCAGGCAACAATTGTTTTTTATAAGGTGATGTAAAACATTTTATCTACATTACTATGCAACAAGGTGAAAAATGAGTTATGTAGTGTGCTAACCCTTAATTAAGGGGATATAGTGGGTTACACATTGGGATGCTAACTACAAAATCAGAAGTTCAAATCCAACAGCTGCTCCAAATGAGAAATATGAGGTTTTCTTCTCCCATAAAGATTTACAGTTTTGGAAGCCCTATATTGGGTCACTATGAATTAGAACTCACTCAATGGCACAGAACCCCACCACCATCAGCCCTCAACTGTCTCTTAGGAAAGAAAGTGAATTTGTTTAGGGAAATGTCTTGATGGACTACTTAGATATAGAAAGTAAAGTCCCAGGACCACATTTTAGTAAGAGACAATAAAGAGTAATATAAACCCTTCTGTAAGGAAATGAAGAGATGCGTGTGGGAGGGGGAGGTTGCAGGGAGGGAAAACATGCGATGGGGGATGTTACTTAGCAGAATCCAGAGAAGGAAAGGTGGCCGATATGATATTCTTAGTTACAAAAATCCAGTATCTTACTTTGCTTCCACTGTTACCTTTTACACATGTGCACACCTCGGGGCATTTTGTTTTATTACGTTTTAATGTAAATCTAGGAAAAGGCTGGCATGGAGCAGAGAGAGGGAACAGATCAAAGTCGAGACAAGTGTGAGATGGATGGAGTCCACAGGAAGCAGGGACCGGAGGTTAGAAGTGAATTTAAGTCCATAAATCCTTAGAGATGAACTGAAATTTGTAGGGAGGAGAGTTGCTGACATTTCCGTATGATGTGGAATAAAAGCTTGAGCTGAATTTGTCTAAATCTCAAAGGGCAGGGTGCCCTTAGCTGATACCTGGACAACATCCTTCATAGCCAATTTACTTTCAGCCTATGTTATGGATATTACCCCATAAGTCTCTGATCAGTTCTGCTAGACTGCAAATGCTCTCATTCAGAATTCACATTTACAACTTCCACGTGGTTTAGCCTGATAGCTTTCACATGTTGTTGTTAGGCGTTGGTTCCAACCTGCAGCGACCCTGTATTAGGTTTCCCAGGAGCATCTGGTGAATTTGAACTGCCGACCTTGTAGTTCAAACCGACGTTGTGGTTCAGTGCTTACCCTACGTTGCCACACCAGAACTCCACATAGTGGGCTCTAAAAGATGTCCACTGAATGAATGAACAGGAAACTATGTTGTTGTTGTTTAGTGCCACCGAGTGGGTTCTGACTCATAGCAATCCAGTGAGGAGTTTTCGAGGAGCAGCCGGTGGGTTTGAACTGTTGACCTTGTGGTTCACAGTCCTGTGCTGATCCTACAGCACCACACCAGGAGTCCTTCCAATTCATAGCGACCCTATATAAGGTTCCCAAGGAGCAGCTGATGAGTTTGAAATGAAAACCTTGTGGTTTCCCAGTAGGGAAAGTGCTGATCCCACAGCATCTTAGTTACAGGACACTAGGGTCATTGTTGGTTGTTAGGGACCATCGAGTCGGTACTGACTCGTAGTGTGACCCTATGCACATCGAAACAAAACATTGCCTGATCCTGGGCCAACCTCACAATCGTAGGGTCATTAGGATACCTTCATGTGCAGTTGAGACATTCCCTTTAGATGAATCAAGTCCATCAGCAATAACTTGTGAAGTATCCAGGTGCACACACCTCTGAACGAAGACTGGTGGGTATAGCATGGGCTAAAGTTTCATACACCCCAGCCACTTGCCAGGTGTCCTATACCAGTACAACATACACAGCCTGAGGTGGCAACTCCCAGTTGAGTGAGAGACACAAGAAGTCACCAATGAAAGAGTCATCGCCACATGGAATTTCAATCCATCTGGTAAAGGAGCCTTGGAAAATGAGAAGGGCCAGATTTCAGAGAGCAAAGATCACATATCTCAACTGCTTGGCATTATTTTTAAAGAGTCCAGACAATACCCACCGTTTACATAGCTTAGAACTGGTTTTGTAGAACCCTAATCAGAATCTACTGAGGCTACCATCTTTTTTCCCCCCTCGTGTTTTGGCTTTAGTTACTTTAGATTACAGAATTTCATGAACTTTGGCAACAAACCCAGACTCACTATTCATTTTATTTGTTGCTTGCTAAAGGTTAAAAGCCGTTCAGTTGCCCGGGTACAGGCAAACACTAGACAAGCCCTTCAAATTCAAAGTATCATTTAAAAAATTCGTTTTAGATGACTTTTGAAAATCTTAACTGCTAATGAAATTATTCTGCAATATTCAGAGGTTCTCGGAAGTATTCCTAAAGGAGAAGAGAATAAATCTAACAGATGATAATATCGTGGTACGAAAGTCTGTTGGAAGGCTGCATTGGGTTTCCAGGAATTTTATCAACATTCTCAAGGATATTAGAACTAACTCCGAAAATTCCCGGTGGACAAACTGAAAGTTATGTTTTCCAAACCAAAAGGAATTTTTCCATTAGAATAAATGGCTCTGGCATTCCATTAAAAAGAGGCTGAAACAACATCTTCTTACATACATGTAGTCTTAAATTCCTATTTTGAGTAATAGAAAAAAGGGAAGACTAGAATCTTCTGAAGGTGAATTCTGTGCTTGTAGATGTTTCTCAAAGTAGATCTCAGGGGACTCATGCTGTAGATTTATGAATCACACACGGCAAAGGGTGGGCCCAAACAGGAAATAAAAGAGAAACCGTGAAGTGATAACATATGCGCTTTTGTGGGACACAATTCCGTTGTATAGATTTGTATGGAGAAGACAAGCGTTAAAACTGGCATTGCCATCAACCTCAGTGTTCTGGGCACTCCTCCTAGGAGTCTGAGGTGAAAGCTCCCCATAACCCTTCTGCAGCATGCTGAATGACTCGTCTCCAGCAACTCGCTAACAAAACGTCCTATAGTTTATCTTAAGAGTTCAGTGGTTTGAGGAGGCTACTCTCATTAACTGGGTTGTTGGTCACCTACATCAGTTATTAAATATGAGCCATATTTTGTTCCTCAATGAATAACTCAAGGGATACACATTTGATAAACAACTGAGAATTGGTGGTTTTGTGCCATGGAGTCGGTTCCGAGTCATTGTGACCCTGTATAGCATTTCGACAAAATAAAAAAACTACAACTCTTGACATCACTGTTTGTCATTAATGGGGTTATCTTAAAATTTTTGTTCCTTAAAGAAAGCTTTAGTTGGGGTAGAGTGGTCTATGCACTAACTGAGAGAGGCTGGATTATGCTGTTGGTGGCTGGATGTTATGCCTAAGTATGTGGACTCATATGGTTCCGTCCTTTGCTTTGAGTGTTTTGGAGTGTAGTGAAATCCAGAATTTACCTTCTTCCAGGCAACTCCGTGGAGCCATTGGAATTGAGATAGTCTTGTCTTAAAGAAACTGCATTTCAAATATTTTGGAAAGAATGATAGGAACACTTATAAATGCCTGCTTGCTTAGGGGCCTTTCTGCAGTGCTTTTAAGTGGCACAGTTGTATGTGACCATCCATCGCTTGCTTTCCCCATGAATGAAGAAGTAGTAGCTAATTTGGATAACAAAACAAAATGTGTGTCTATAAAGGAGGTAGGAGTTGGCACACATAAATATCTTTCCCAACCAATTCTTCTTCTTGTCCTTACTCACGAGATTTTTTACTTTGAAGACTAACTGTGGTAATGTATGTGAATATACTTAATAGAATTATAAAATGCTAGAAGGTGATAAAATTATTTTGTTTTCTAATTTTCTCTGAACTTGATCAATACAGTTCTCCTGTTAAAAATAATAGGTTAAACTGGAAATTATGCTGATGTTTTTGGAGTTTAATGTTTCAGTGTTTGGAGTTTTTTGTTTGTTTTTTGCCTTTCCAATGGTTTTCCATTAACAACCTGCGATATGTAGATGATACAATCTTGCTTGCTGAAAGCCAAGAGGACTTAAAATACTTATTGATGAAGGTCAAAGACCACAGCCTACAGTATGAATTGCAACTCAATGTAAAGAAAACAAAAATCCTTGCCACTGGACCAATAAATAACATCCATATAAATGGAGAAAAGAGTGATGTAGTTAATGACTTCATTTTGCTTGAATCAACCATCAACACTCATGGAAGCAACAGCCAAGAAATCAAATGATGTATTGCATTGGGCAACTCTGCTGCACAAGACCTTTTTAAAGAGCTGAAGAGCAAAGACACCAGTTTGAGGACTAAGGTGCCCCTGACCCAAGCCACAGTATTTTCAATAATCTCATATGCACATGAAAGTTTGATAGTGAATAAGGAAGACCTTAGAAGAATTGACGCATTTGAGTTATGGTGTTGGAGGAGAGTATTGAAAGTGCCATGGGTTGCCAAAAGAACACACAGATCTGTATTGGAAGAAGTGCAATCAGAGTTCTCCTTGGAAGCCAAGATGGCCATACTTCGTCTTTCATACTTTGGACATATTGTCAAGAGGGACAAGTCGCTGGAGAAGGATATCATGTTTGGCAAGGTGGAAGGTCAGAGAAAAAGAGGAAGACCCCAACGAGATGGATTGGCACATCAATAGGCTCAAACATAGCAACAATTGTGAGGATGGTGCAGGACCGGGCAGTGTGTCATTCTGTGGTGCATACTGCTGCTATGAGTCGGTACCGACTCGATGGTACTTAACAACAACAACAACAACAACGATTGCTTTTCATTGATTTACCAAGATTAGCTAATCTCATATCATCATCAGAGCACAAACTTTAACAAGATATTCATATAAATGAGGAATGCTGTTGGTGCTGTATGATAAGCACTGGACTGTTGACCACAAGGTTGGCAGTTCAACTCCATCAGCTTCTCTGTCAAAGAAAGATGAGGCTTTCTGATCCTGGAAGGATTACAGTTTCAGAAACCTTGTACATAATTTCTGCAAGTTGGACTCAACTCGATGGTAGTGGGTTTGGTTTTGAAGATACTAAATTCACAGAGTAAAGGGGAGAAGAGAAAGGAGAAAATAGGAAAAATTGCTTATAAAATCATGTATCTGATTGGATTGACTCAGTATTGATTGACTCATTTTGGAAATGGCGACTTTTCCTTCCGCTATGTGTTGTAGGTTTCCTCCAGATCCCATGCATTCACTTTCCATAGGATACAGAGCACAGAGATTTGAAAGCCTCATTTGTTCCTTCTACTGGCCTCATAAGTGAAGTCCTTCTCTTGGTTCTGCAAAATAATGACCTTTTCTCACAAGCAAATGCTTTCCCTACAATTGAATCCTCAAATCACCATTTTAATCATTAGAAATGGGTTCTCCCCACATTTGTGAGACGGTTTTCAAATGTGACATTTAAGCATGATCCTTATTTATTTTTAGGAGAATGAAAATACCAGCTAAAGGCAAAGGACACATAAAACATAATTCCAATATTATCATCTTTATCATCCATTCATTGGATTTTTATAGATCTTGGTATAAAATGTTCCTAAAATGACTTCCATCACCTCTTTTCCTTCCTATCTATAATTCGTGATTTCTTTCTGCTACATGATCATTTCCTGTTTAGCAACTACCATGACTTCAGACCATAAATACATCAAATGTTACTTAGTTTCCTCATCATTTTCACTGTGTTCAGGATTACTTATATTCAGAAGTGCCTTCTTGTCACTATTCACATGCAAATCACCAGCCAGTAAACATTAGGTTTTTGGATCACAATGTGGCTTTGAGAAGATAATGTGATACCCCTGGATAGGGATAGACTGTAGGGTTGGCATTTGCTATTGTTTAAGTGGATCATGAATTAACTTTACTTGCATTGAGTCGAATCATACTATGTTCTATTACTCTGTAACATACTATGGAGAAAATCTATTTGATGTGCTAAAATTGTCATCTCCCCCCTCTCATAAATCATGTTTCCTTTTCTCTAGTCCATTTTCACTAAGAGTTGTTTAATATTTAGGTTACTTTCTGTCACACTTTAAATATTGTTATTAATAATAATGAGAATGGTGCATATTAATCTATTTGGCCATGGATGAAAGCCACCATTTTTGGATAGTTACAATTTCTCTGAGATATTCTTACTTTAAAGAGACTGGTGAAAAGTAAAATCCTTCCTGAGAAATGGTCTCTGATGATAATATACAATAATATAGAAGAAAATTTTCTGATATTTGCAAAAAAATTCCCAGTTCATCATTTTTCACCCTTACATTCCTGAGAAGGATTACAGTATTTTCCCACTGGAATATTAAAGTTCCAACCTGATAATATATAGTACATCTGTCTCCTTAAGAGATGATCATATTTACATGGCTCTTTTGTGTTTAGGAAATGGGTTACATACTTTATATACATTATTACATTTACACCATAACTCCTTAAACTACATATTATTACTGCATTTGACAAAAAAAAAAAAAAAGATACCCAAGAAAGTCAGCTCACATCATTATTAAATGGTATCTGAGCCTCAAACTTGAATCTAGAGACTGACATTTTAATATTTATATGAACATCTTGAAGGTATAAATAATTTAAAAAATGATAGGCAGTCTCTATATAACATATTTAGCATAATTGTTTCCTATTTAATAAAGAATCTCAGTTATAACACTTATGTATATATATATGTGTTGGAAAAGTTCATTTTGTAAACACTAATTGCAACAAAAATACAACAAGGACTAGTTGTTGTGAAATTATTATTACTTTAAAATATACTATGAGAATTGTATAGATGGCATACTACAACTTTGGAATTCTAGTGTGGTGCTGTAGGATAAGCACTGGACTACTAATCTAATGTCAGCAGTTCAAATCCACCAGCTGCTCCTAGGAAACCCCATACAGGGTCGCAATGAGTTGGAACAGACTGAAGGCACTTAGCAACAACAACAATGCTACAACTGTGAGTGTGGTAGCTCTGTAAAATAAGCACTGGGCTGCTAATCACAACATGAGCAATTCAAGCTCACCAGCCTTTCAGTGGAAGGAAGGCTCCCACAAAGACGGACTGTTTAGGAAACCCTATACAGGGTTGCTATGAGTCAGAACCGACCGCACGGCACTTGGCAACAATTAATTGGACTTAATGCTTTCTAGGCCCTAAACTGTATCCTAAGGGATAAGATGAAGACCAGAAACAGGTACTTCCTTAAAAATAAATGGACACACAAATATTCTAAAAACAAGTAATCCCAGTTTTGATGGTATATTTCCTCTTTAGATCTATCAGCCTTAAAAAAAATCATTCGGGTTTTTAGGTTATTTGAAGTTTAACAGAGATTGATAAAGTACCTTACTGATGGAAATTGAAACCTGAATTATGAACTCTTCTGAAACATACAATAAATTCTTTGAGATGAGAGGTCTTCTAGAGGCACAAGCAAGCAGGCAATGGTAAAATCCATCTTCCTTCTGACTTCTCAGGCACATTAGCCTAATTCCAGAAATAAATCCAGTCAATTGGTGAGTTAACCTCTCTCCCTTGTCACAGAAGTCATCTGCAGCCTTGAGTTTCACGGTTTTCTTTCGCCTTGGTCTTCGTCCTTTCTTTAGTAGCCCAGTATTTATGGTGTCACTTGCAGAATTTATCTATGATAAGAATGTGCCTCGGAAAACCATTCACTTCACGGAAGCTTGGATGCAGGGATCATATATTAAATAAAATCTCTTTAATTCTTTTAACATGGATTCTGCTTTCTCCTGTCGGGTACACTGCGTCATTCACCTGATGGTTTTGTGTTTTTAACACTATTTGCTCAGGACTTATTTTATTTGGACTTTAGAAACGATTGGATCCAGTTGGATAAAGATTTCCTTTGGCCCATTTCATTGTGACCTTTCCTGCAGGTTCACTGTTTTAGAACCAAGTTCAATAAGCTGAAATCAAAGAATACCTCAAATGAAGGATATGTTCCCCTACTCTCCCTGCAAACAAAAATGCAAAATACTAAACAAGAATGTATTCACTTTTAAAAAGTTCAAATCTGGAATATATTTGCAGTCTGGTGCATTAACCCACAGCGCCACACCAGGACCATCAATTCCATTCCAACTCATAGTGACCCTGTATATCAGGGATTGTTGTTGTTAAGTGCTGTTGAGTAGGTTCCGACCCATAGTGACCCTGTATAGGTTTCCCAAGGAGCGGCTGGTGACCTTGAACCACCGACCTTGCAGTTCAAACGGCTTTGCAGTCTGGTGCATTAAGCCACAGCACCATACCAGGACTCCCACAGGTTTTCTGTCAAAATTCATAACTTCATTCATGGGCCATACAAAATTATAACTTAAAAAATAGTCTACTATATTTGATCAAACATTGAATGAAGTCATCATTAATGTGATGGCTGGAACTGCAGTTGCCTTGGCAGGCCAGACCAAATGATTTTGAGGGCCTTGGCGGTTCAAGCTCACCAGCCGCTCCTTGGAAACCCTATACAGGGTTGTTATGGGTCGGAATCGATTCAACGGCACTTGACAACAACAACATACCAATGTGGGCTACTGTGGCAGACTGCAAAGTCATTTGAACTGCAAGGTTGGAGGTTCAAACTCACCAGCTGCTCCTTGGAAATCCTATACGGGGTTGCTATGGGTCAGAATTGACTCGATGGCACTTAACAACATATGGCCCATGGCTGCATGTTCTTCACCCCTTGTTATATGAGATTTCTGAGGCTTTAAATATTTGCAGGAGTAGAAAGCCTCATCCTTCTCCCAAGGAGCAGCTGGTGGGCTTGAACCACAGACCTTTTGGTTCATCGTCCAGTGTTTATTGTATGGAGCGTCCATGCTCCCATGAAGAGCATCAGTTGGTTAATATAGGATATAATAGCTATTGACAATGTTAGATAACATCATATAAAAAGAATTTGCTGTAAGCCCTGTTCTGTTCTAATCAAATGGCTGTGTTTAATTCATTTAAATGTCTACAACCCAGTCTTGAGCAAATTGTCAAGATCACGGGTGTTACATTGTGAAGCAAGGCTCCAGTACCTGCCTGTCTGTTTCCAGGGTCCATATTCTTGACTTTTGTTTTAAAAATAAGTCATTTGAAAAAGCCACTAGAGTTTAGGTATGATTTGAGTAGTCAAATCTATTTTCTATTTCTTAACAATTAAACTGTGCATCTAAAGAATACAAAACAAAAGCAAATAACCCCATTGCCGTCAGAGTGACCTGATGTGTCACAGAGTGGTCTCTCATCTCAATGGAAGCAGGTCACCTGGTCTTGCCTTTGCGATGCTGCTGGGTGGGTCTGAACTGTCAGACTTCACGGTGACAAACAGAGTCACCCAGGTACCTATGCACTTGTAATCTGAGGTTAATGAAGTCATGGAATGCCTATTTTATTTAAAATACTGCTAAGAACATTACGTTCCTGTGAATCTGTTACAGGAAACCCTCATGAAAATAGCAGCATAAAAGTAAGATTCATTTTCCTGTTTTTCCATTGACAAAAGTTACAGTTTTGTTCATTTCCCTTCCCCTCCCCCCAATTATCTCTTTTACTCTATAGTTTCCATAAAATTTTATAGTGTTCAATTTGAAATATAAAACTAACTTTTTGTGTATGTTGATAAGGATTTGGATTTGTTTGTTTGATTTTTTGCAGTTCAGTTAGACAAACATTAGTCTGCAGTGATGTAAACCTTTAAAGAGAACTTTGCCATTAAACTTGGTTTTACGGCCTAGGCTGAGTGTAGGACTGTTTTTTGTTGCTGTTGTAGTTTTTCTGTATATTTAAAATTTTGTTTTACATTTTGAAAGAATCATCAAATCTGTAAAAAATGTGTTTATACTGATTAAGAAAGAAAAGTGAAGAGAGAGATTATGAAATTTAGATTGTTATGATAGATACTTGGGGGAAATTTTACTACAGTGGATCAGTGTTGATGGGTTAGTTTAGGAATCCTTAAGCTGGAGATAATGGTTACCGCTATAGGGCTGAACCACCCTTCTAACATATTGGAAAATATAAGAGGTAGTGAGGGCAGAGGGAGGGGAAGATAGATGGATGGATGAGTGAATAGATAGAAAGATAGACAGATAGATAGATAGATAGATAGATAGATAGATAGATAGATAGATAGATAGATACTGTTGTTATTAATTGCTGTTAAGTCTGTTCTGATTCAGTGAACCTGTATAGAGTTTTTGAGGACAGGCTGGTTGGTTTGAACCATGAACCTTGTGGTCAGCAATTCAGTATTTATCCTATAGTGCCATGCTAAGAGTCAGCAGGATAGATAGATAGATAGATAGATAGATAGATAGATAGATAGATAGATAGATAGAAGAAATGCAGATATTCCCCAAGGATAGTGCAAGCTTGGCTGCCAAAATGGGAATGTACTTTAAGAAGGTAAATGAAGAACACACCGTACCCCTGGTTAGAAAAATAAATAAATAAAGTGGTTGTTGCTGGCTGGGCAAAGGAATAGAAACTGCACTGCAGACAAATTAATTTTTAAATTAAGTGATTATCTTCTTATTGGCCTTGCCTGGTAATATTTGAGGTAACAAAGTAAAGAAATAAGGTGGCCAATTAGGATGTTTCTTTAGCTTCTACAGATTGTTGCAATGACAGCTATTAGATCTTTTTTTTTTAGAAAAATGATAAGAAATTGGTGATTTTTATAATCAAAGCTATGGGCGGTATCTTCCATTAGTGTTCATTGTTAGGGATCAGAAAAAAAAAGGTGTCTGATCTAGTAACTGTGTTTGTTGATGTGACCTGAAATTTTCTGTTCCAAACCAACCAGACCCATTGCGCTCGAGTCGATTCTGACTGAGTAGAACCACTCTGTGCTGTAATTTTTACAGAAACAGACTGCCATATCTGTCCCCCAAGGAACAGCTGATAGGGTCAAACCACCAATTTTTGATTCACAACTGTTTTAACTATTGAGCAACCACAGAATTTTTGATACTAATCATTAACACCAGACCTCAGCAGTTCCTCTAGAAGTAAGCCATTTCCATTAGTTTACATAGAAATGGTTCAACAGTGTAATCCCTCGGTTTTCATTAACATTGCAAAATATATATTTTTTCAGGCACTACCTCAACATATTGTTTTATGGGAAGAAGTCAATTTTATTCTTTGTGTCTCTTTCAATGCACAGGGTTGGTTGCTGTTTGTTTGCTTTTTGAGAACATAATTGGAAATTGAATATGTCTTTCTCAGGAAGACAAGAGGAAGCCAACCTTTTCTTCTATGTACAATTGTTCCAAAGCAGTGAAATCAGTTCAGAAGAAAACTGGCAAGAATTAGTGGAAATTGCTACGTCTGTACTTGAAAAAAAATGTGCTAAATTTTTCTCCAGAACAAGAATATTCATACAGATTTAAAAAATAATACTATGAGGAATTCCATAGTTAATATTAGTGGCTGTTACAAACCGTGATAGGACTCCATGTCTGAACTAATCAAGACTCAGTTTCTTCAGCTGTAAAATTATGTGATTAAATCAGGTATATCCTGAGCAAATAATTTGAGAAGCTGGATTATGTGAAGCAGAATGTGGCATCAAGATTGGAGGAAGGCTCATTAACAAACTGCAATATGCTGATGAAACAACCTAACTTGCTGGAAATTTGTATAGCAGTGATATTAACTGATCTTCCTTGTTGGTGTATGCATATTATTTTATCACAGACAACATTATGCAGATGATACAAACTTGCTTGCTAGAAGCCTAAAGTACTTACTGATGAAGACCAAAGACTAACCTTCAGTATGGATTATACCTCAATATAAAGAAAACAAAAATCCTCACCACTTGACCAATAAGGAACATCCATATAAATGGAGAAAAGATTGAAGTTGTCAAAGACTTTGTTTTGCTCAGATCAACCATTAACTCTCATGGAAATAATCTTCAAGAAATCAAATGATGTATTGCATTAGGAAACTCTGCTGCACAAGATTACTTTAAAGTGTTGAAGAGCAAAGATGTCAGTTTAAGGGCTAAGGTGCACCTGACCCAAGTCATGTGTTTTCAATAGCCTCATATGCATGTGAAAGTTGGACAGTGAATAAGGAAGATCCTAGAAGAATTGGTACATTTGAGTTACGATGTTGGAGGAGACTATTAAACGTACATGAACTGCCAAAAGAACAAACGAATCTGTCTTGGAAGAAGTGCAGCTAGAATACTCCTTGTTGTTAAGTGCCGTCGAGTCGGTGCCGACCCATAGCGACCCTGTACAGGGTTTCCGAGGGTGTAAATCTTTACGGGAGTAGAAAGCCTCATCTTTCTCCCGCGGAGCGGCTGGTAGTTTCGAACCACTGACCTTAAGGTTCGCAGCCCAATTAGTAACCACTACGCTACCAGAGCTCCTTAGACGCAAGAATACTCCAAGACTTCTTTTCTCATGCTTCAGAGCTGTTATCAGGAAGAACCAGTTCCTGGAGAAGGACATCATACTCGCGAACGTGGAGGGCCAGTGAAAAAGAGGAAGTTCCCTAACCATATGGAATGGCACAGTGGCAGCAGCAATGGACTCAAGCATATCAACAGTTGTGAGGATGGCACAGAACTAGACGGTGTTTCATTCTGTGGTGCATAGGGTCACTATGAGTTCCAGGTGACTCTGCTGAACCTAACAACAACAACAACAAATCTGGTGATAGATCTCATACTCTATGATTCTAACATGTTGCCAAAGATTTGACAGATGAGACAACTAAAGAGAGCTCACTCATTTAAACAAACAAACAAACAAACAAATAAATAAAAAGAAGTGGATCTAGGATAAATATTTTGTTAAGCTCAAAAGGTAGATGAAGTAATCCTGAGAACTAAGAGGCATAATATAATACCAGTACCATAGACCCCAAGCAAGAATAAACTTTAGGAAACGTCTAAACAAGAGACAATTTAATCTTAAAAGACAATTGAATGGCCCATACACATTTACTTTTGCACTTTAATTGCTATACTTACTCAGATATCCTTTTGCATTGTTGGTTGTGTGCCACTGAGTCGGTTCCAACTCATTGCAACCCCACATAGGGTTTCTAGAACTCCTTGTGTGGTTCTATAGGATAAGCATTTGACTGCAAGGTCCATTTGAACTGCAAGGTCAGTGGTTCAAACTCACCATTCACTCCTTAGAAACCCTATACAGGGTCACTATATTGGAACTGACTCAACAGTACTTAACAACAACAACAACACAGAGTTTCTGAGGCTGTAAATCTTTACAGGAGCAGAAAGTATCATCTTTCTCCTGTGGGACGGTTGCTGGTAGATTTGAACTGCTGACTTTGCAGTTAAAAGCCCAACTCAAAACCCACTACACTACCAGGAAGACAACACAAATTAATATGAATTAATAAAATTAATGTCTTTGAAAACCAATATCAACAATCCCTTATTAATTTAGACCAAATTCTCTCAGAATCTATAATAATTTAGACAAATTTGGACTTGCCTTTCCCCCATTATTATTAAAGAAATATTTGTTAAGCAAACTTGTTGTTGTTGTTATGTGCCATCGAGTCGGTTCCGACCCATAGTGACCCTGTATAGGGTTTCCGAGTGTGTAACTCTTTACTGGAGTAGAAAGCCTCATCTTTCTCCCGCGGAGCAGATGGTAGTTTCGAACCACTGACCTTAAGGTTCGCAGCCCGATTCGTAACCACTACGCTACCAGAGCTCCCTTAACAGTGTAAAATGTTAGTCAAGAGAAAACTCATTGAATGTCTCCATGCCCATTAAGAATATATTACATAACAAATTCTAAGACAAATTCAGTTGTCCTTGGGACTTTTATATCCAAAAAGGGATGAAAGACAATCAAATTATACAGAACTAGGTTAAAATCTTAGAAATAGCCATGAGGAATGGTTCTGTCATTTACCGGAGGTGCAGTGAGATATTGTCCATCTGAGAGAAAGGTCAAAGGTTCATAAAATATGTTTTGTAGACAAATTAAATGAAACACATCTAATGGTAGGAGTCTGCATGCTTCTGCTCCTGTCTAACCTGACTTTCAGAGAGCATTGGTGTTGAACTTATCAACAGTGCCCATAAGAATGCCTGCAAAGACTTCCAGCAAGATGACAGACTAGGCAGATACTCTACATAGACCCTCTACAACAAAGACATGAGAGAACAAAGGAATCAGACATGAATGGTAATGGACATGAACATCAAACATAGAACTGCACACACACTCACATTCTCTATCACATCCATCAGGTGGTGTGTGCCTAAGAACACACCAACTTTCAGTTATCAATTAAATTCAAATACAACACCACCACAATGTCTCAGTCACAACAGACAATTTTAGCTCACAGTCAAAAACAAGACAGAGTGGCTTAAAAATTGACCAAAACACACAGTCAGAAGACCTCTCTGAGGAAGAAATGCCAGGACAATTGCCTGATAAGGAATTCAAAAGAGTGGAATTTAGATACTCTCAACAGATTGAGAGAAAGATTGATAAAGTACAGATGAAATCAGGGAAAACACAGAAAAAAACTTTAGGGGAATTCAGGAAAACACTACAAGAACAAACTAACAAAATAAATGAAGAACTATACAAAAATAGTATATATAAATCCTGAAGATAAATACTAAGATTTCAGAAATAGGTAATACAATGAAAGGGCAAAGGAGTATCACTGAATCAAGAGATCGAATTAGTGAGTTTAAAGACCAATATCTCATTACTTATTTTCTGGGGAACAATCAGAAAATAGAATAGAAATCAATTAGGCAGGTTTGCATGGGCTAAGTGGGACAGAGGTAAATAATGACGTATGCACAACCTTTGAACAACAGGGCTTTGGGATACAGGGATTGAGACATGGTTGTAATGGGCAAAAGGGAGGAAGTAATGTTAAGATGCTTGGCTATCTTTTGAATCTTGGATTCTCTGGCATAAAATAGACACTTGAGGGGGAGAGAAAGGAATAGCCAGAAATATCACCATGGAAAGCTTGTAAGTCCATCTTCTGTCTATAACTGATTGGAATACCTAAAATGGGGCTACAAAGTGCTTAGTGAAGGAGGCTTCCTGTGGAGCTTCTGCATTACATAAGACCATAGGTAGAATCCTGAATCCCATCCAGAATCTTCTGAGGTAGGAAATTTCCACTTGAAAGGACAAGCAGACCAGCCTGAAGCAGCTAGATGAACAGAAGATACTTCTTGAAAGAAAGACCAACAGGAAAAATACAAAACAATGTAGGCAGTCTGACTGATTATTATAAAAACAAGCAAGTTGCTCACCCAGGAGACATCAAGGCAAGTGATTGGGTCCTCTCAGGGAAAACACTCTTCCAAGATTAAAACTCAGTGGGAATACAGGAGCAGACATGTCCTCTGATTCGTTCGTCACTGATAAGGGGAAGTGAGGGAATAACAGCAATGAAGCTGTGAGCTAAGCCCTATAACATTCAGTTGACTCCTGTGAACCCGGGTGGAGACCTGGTTGGCCAGCAGTGTGGCAAGTCCTGGGGACTCCTGAGCCCAGAGTCAGTGACATAGCCACAGAGGACTAGAGTGGAGAGTAAAACATCCAGCTAAAGAGAGGGCATATGCACAAGAACACCCACACTTGCAGATAATACCCACTTGACCTGGCTTCAATAACTTGATGATCAGAGCTCAAGTAGAAGAATATAGAAGAGGAATAAAAGAGTAATCTGGTACAGTTTGATGAACTTGATGTACACTTATGGATGCAGTAGCTCAAAAGAGGGAACAAATCTTTACATCGAGGATCATTCCCACCCCCTCCATATATAGAGTAGACAGGGATGGGCAACTTGGACATTGGCTGACCAAAATGGGGGTGGGGGGTGGGGACTACAAAGGCAAGAGTGACTGGCCTACAAGCTTTCAAGAGGGAGCCTAGATCCAGAGGGTGCGGAGGAAGGTAGCATCACCACTAAGTAGTATCCAATCTGTCTGGGTGGGGCTGAAGAAAGGAGATGGGGGATAGGTCTCTTGTGATACAATTTTTAATAAAGAAATTTTTAAAAATGACAGCAGGAGAAGACACTGGAAGGAGAGCAAGAGGTAACAACAACTGAAGAAAATACAATTCCATTAAAAATCCTACAATGATCGTGGTCTGCAAGTAGATGCATGAATAAACACATAGTCTGAATGGGGTAGGAGGAGTGTGTGGGGCATACCAATAAATATATAAAGGTTTGACAGAGGATATTTGTACTTGAATCATTACCTATACTGCAATATATCCATGAAGGCAGTAGCACATACAGGGGATACTGTTATGAAAACTTCTTAGACATACCCAGATACATTAAGGGAATGAATCACTGGGCCTAGAGGCTCAGGACCATACTTGTGGGGGTCACTAAGGTCAATTGACATAACATAATCCACAAAGACAATGTCTACATCCGACTTTGGTGAGTCATGACTGAGGTCTTTAAAGCTCACAAGTGAACATCTAACATGCAATTATTGGGATCTCCCTTTCTGGATGAAAGAAGATTGATGAAAATCGAAAACACATGGCAACATTAGTCCACTAGACTTAAGGACCGTGACAATGAACGTTAGTCTCCACCACTCTAAGACGTGAAGAATTAGATGGCATCTGTGTATCGCCACCAACTGTTCTGTAAGGGAATGCATTAAAAGATCCTGAACAGAGTGGGAGAAAATGGGAAACAAAACTGAAAATCATCAAAAAGGCTTACTGGTCAGATAGAGCCCAGTGGAAGCCCTGAGGCTATCCCTTAGTCAACTTTTGGCCCGGAAGTGAACTCACCCCACGGCTCAATTTTCAATGAAACAATAGTCAGGTTTATAAGGGGAATAATAAAGCTAGTGAATAATGACACACCTTTGAATCATCAGATCAAAGGGGTGGCATTTACCCAAGGACAAAGTCAGAAAAGAAGGAGGAAGTGAGATAAGTGATGTTCACTGAGGGATTGTAATCAGTGAGATGAAACAAAATGGGCATGAATTGCTGAATATAAAACGGAGAATTGAATAGTAAGTCTATACTCAATTCACAATAAAAATTACAAAAAAGAATGACTGGCAATATGGGTAGTATGTGCTCAGTAAATATTTGTTTAATTTTCCTTCATTTAACTATTAATGTTTACGAAGCACTTGCTTAAAGCAAGGACTTCTAGGGATTGTTTTTTGTGCACAAGACTAACATACCTACACACTTCTATACAAGGGAAAACAAAACTAAACAGAGGTGAATGGAGGCTTTGACCATTTCACAAAATGGATCATGAAAACGATTTTTTCTAAAGTGTTTTCTAATTGAAAGGCTTTGAGTACATCCTAGTTCTGTGTAATGTATTTTTGTTCCTATAGTCTTGTGTATTCCAGTTGATTCCAACTCATAGTGGCCCTATAGCAACCTAGCAGGATGTTGTTGTTGTTGTCAAGGCCCATGGACTCGTTTCCGGCTCATAGCCACCCTATAGCAACCTAGCAGAAATGTCCCATACGGTTTTCTACACTGAAATCTTTATTGGGACAGATTGTTAGGGTTTCTTTTTTTTTTTTTCTTTTGGAGTGACTTCGGTGGGTTTGAATCGCTGACCTTTTGGTTAGCAGTCAAATGCTTCAATCATTACACCAGGGCAATTTTACTTAGAATGTAATTTCACTCTGTCCATCGGATCAACTGTAGTTTAGTGGTTGTTATTATTATCAAGTGCTGTTGACTATTCAATTGAAGAGGTTCCAACACATAGCGGCCCTGTATAGGGTTTCTGAGGAGTGACTGTGAGCTTGAACTACCGACTTTGTGGTTTAAACAGACCTTTCAGTCCAGTGTATTACCCCACACTTTGCTGTTGTTGTTAAGTGTCATCAAGTTGGTTGTGACACATAGTGACTCTATAGAGGGTTTCAGAAGAGCAGCTGGTGAGTTTGTACCGCTGACCTTGTGGTTCAACCTGACCTTGCAGTCCAGTGCTTTATCCCACAGTGCCATATCAGGACTCCTTTCCATAGTTTAGCTAATTATATATTTATTGATCCATAATAAAGATTTTGGAAATCTGCCTATTGTTTTAATTCAGAGAACTATTTTATTCCTTACATGTATACCTGAATGCCTAACTTTTTATAATATTTCTAGAGAAATATCACTTAACTAGGATTTTAAATTCTCCCCTTCCATGAGGGAGAATAGAGTTTGATTCCATGTTAGTGTGCCCAAAGCACCATCACCACCATCTGTCAGTTGTGGTTTGCATGTTACCATGATCCAGATGAGGTTTCAGCAGTTTTCAGACTAAGGCAGAGTAAGAAGAAAAGCCTGGTGATCTACCCTGGAAAACTAGTCAATGAAATCCCATAGATCACACCTGTCAGACTGCATGCAATCATGGGGATGGTACAGGACTGGGATCTTCATGAGTAGGAGACACCTACTCAACAGAAGCTAAGAGTAACAACAACAATTATAACCAAGTAGTTAGGTACCATTTGAAATAACTTAATTGAGAACATTCCCAGTGGGTTGGTTGTTCTGAAGCCCTTTCTCTAGAGAGGCTGCAAGTGTAAGACCTTGTGGCTAGCCTTATCTCAACACCAAAGAGTTGGTTACTTGGCATATTGTATGTTCGCCATTATCATTCTTTGGATCCATGGACATCGTTAAAGATGTATGAATTTGCTAGAAATATACGTTCGCTCTGCACTTTGAATGGACAGGGATAATGAGCTAGGGAGCTCCAAAGCCTGCAACCTTTTAAGAGTATTCACCTAGATTTAGGATTTTGAACTAGTCAGTTGTTTAAATATTTGTTGGGGGATTTTGTAGCCAGACTATGACTAGATGACTAGCTAAATTATGCCACTGCCTCAAACGAAAAGTTATTGCCAGATGTTGTCAGAGGACCTAAGAGAAGATGAATGTGGGCCATGTTTAGGCTCACAGGTTTGAGGGTGGGTCTTGTTGCCTGAGCTCCTATACCTACTTGTCAATGGGGTGGCTGTGGTCTGTCACACCTTCTCTAGGAATGCAGTCATGGCAGAGGGACCTATAATCTTCATCTTCCCTCAACTGTTGGAAGTTATTAAATGTTTACAAAGACCATTCTGAAAAACCAGATAGTCTTAATCTTGTCTCAGGAAGAAGACGAAGAAGAACAATTATGTTTTGTCCTGACAAAACATTATTGTAACGTTTCTAGCAAATTCAGACATCTCTAACAATGCCCATGGATCCAAAGAATGATAATGGCAAACATCCAATATGTCAAGTAAGCAATCCTTTGGTGTTAAGATAAGGCTAGTCATAAGGTCTTACACTTGCAACCTCTCTAGAGTACAGAAAAGGACTTCCTCCAGGCATTGACAGTTAATGAACACAAATTCTCCCAACAGTATTAAAAAAACTGGCTAAATTGGGGTTGAAAGTATGTGAAAAGCAGAATATGCCAGAGTACTGGTGACTAAATTGTACTTTGGACCAATGTTACTTTTATGGATAACTAGAGTCTCAGTTTCTCTGCTATTCATAAGGTTTTCAGTGACTAAACGTTCAGAAGTAGTTCGTTACTCCTTCTTCCTAGTCTGTCTTTGTCTGGAAGCTTATCTGAAACCTGTCTGTCCATCATGGGTGACCCTGCTGGTATTTAAAGTACCGGTGGCATAGCTTCCAGAATCACAGCAACTCACAAGCCACCACAGTATGACAAACTGACAGACAGGTGGTATGGATTGCATCTCAATGTAAAGAAAACAAAAATCCTCACCACTGGACCAATAAACAACATTCTTATCAATGGAGAAAAGATTGAAGTTTTCAAGGACTTCATTCTTCTTGGATCAACTATCAACACTCATGGAAGCAGCAGTCAAGAAATCAAACGACATATTGCATTAGGCAAATCTGCTGCACAAGTCCTTTTTAAAGTTTTGAAGAGCGAAGATGTCAGCTTGAGGACTAAGGTGCACCTGACCCAAGCCTTGGTATTTTCAATAACCTCATATGCATGTGAAAGTAAATAAGGAAGACCATAGAAGAATTGATGCTTTTGAGTTATGGTGTTAGAGGAGAATACTGAAAGTGCCATGGGCTGCCCACAGAACCAACAGATCTGTGTTGGAAGAAGTGAAGCCTGATGCTATTTAGAGGCCAGGATGGCAAAACTTCGTCTCTCATACTTTGGACATATTGTCAGAAGGAACCAGCCGCTGGAGAAGGATATCATGTTTGGTAAAGTGGAGGATCAGAGGAAAAGAGGAAGACCCCCAACGAGACTGATTGGCAAAGTGGCAGCATCAATGGACTCAAGTGTGGCAACAGTAGTGAGGTTGGGTCAGGATCGGGCAGTTTTGTTCTGCTGTGCATAAGGTTGCTATGACTTGGCACTGACTTGATGGCACCTAACAACAACAACAACAACAAGGGTCTCTGTGCATAGGTTCAAGATCTGTAAGGAAGGCACTGGACAAGAGATGTGACAGGCAAGGTGGAAAGTGTGTCTGTTTTATTGGTTTAAACTCCTCCATACAGATCCTGGAGGAGCGACTGTACTGCTACCGTATGAGACTCCATCAAAGTTTTCAATTAGGGAAATCTTAAATGGCACCCACCAGCTGTTCCTTGGAAACCCTATACAGGGTCACTATGAGTTGGAACCGACTCAAGGGCACTTAACAACAACAATAAATGGCAACAGCACCACCATCAGATTTCATTAGCTTTGAAATGTATGTTCTGTAAAATGATTTCAATTTACAATGGGAGAGACTCTTGGGTGAAGATGGGCAGATAGGAGAGGAGAGAGGAGATAGAGGATGGAAAAGCAAAAAACAAAAGCAAGTCATATTGTGGTTCATCTCAAGGTGCTTGTTTCAGTTCCACTCGATGAAGCTGCAACTTATTGTTTGTTTTGTTTGATTGTTTTTAGTTCAATCTGCCTCTATTATGACCCTATACCACTAGCGAGAACATTTCTTTATTAAGATTTTGTGTCGAAGCATTTTTAATGACCCAGATTGCCTTGGCACCATCTGGACACCTGACATTTAAAAAACAAATATTTCAGCATAGTTGATGGAGTCTGTCTTAGGTGGCTATTCCGCAGATCTGATTGCTACATGTTGAACTCTAGAAAGACCTCATTTACCAAACGAAACATTGCTTAGCAGAAGCAGCACATCAACCATATTAGCGCATTTGTACTGAAAAGCTTAACCCAAAGTTCTGTGTGTCTTCTTTTCACTCCAACTCATAGCGACTCCATTAAAATAGAACAGAAATGCCCCATTGGGTTTCCTAAGCTATAATGTTTATGAGAGCAGATCTCCAGGTCTTTTCTCCCACAGAGTCATTGGCGGGTTTGAACTGCCGACCTTTTGACTAGCAGGTGAACACTTACACACTGCACCATCTGTGGACCATAACAGTAATGATGGTTCAAGATGAATCAAATCATGTGTAGTGACCTGGTGGGTTTGGCGCAGAAGCATAAGAACAATGGAGAAGTCACAGGGAGATTTCAGTATCACAGGTTAGCTAAGACAGGACCCGTTCAATGAAGAATCACAGGTCTATTGCCTTCTACTATCAGAGAGGGAGTGGGTGGAACTTGGTTACTAACTGGCAGGTTGGAGGTTCGAGGCCACCAGTATACTCTTCAGGAGAAAGATGAGGCACTATACTTCCATAAAGATGCCAGAATTGATGGGCTGTGGGGCAGTTCTATTCTGTCCTACAGGGAACATAAGTTCAAATCAAATCCATGGCATGGGTACTAACAGAGAACATATCCTTACCTCATTCAGTGGAGTTACAAAAAGTTCATGGAAAACTTCTATTATTTCATCATTCCATTTTTTTCACTAATTTTTAAAAAGTCCTCTCATACTGCATTAAACCATCATAGATCATGGTGAAAGGTGGAAGAACAAACATTAAATAGTATCTCCTACTATTCTATAAGGTGCTCTGGTAGCATAGTGTTTACCAGTTGGGCTGCTAACCTCAAGGTCAGAAGTTTGAAACTACCAGCCATTCTGTGGGAGAAAGATGAGGCTTTCTGGTTACTATGGTCATGCAGGGTCACTATGAGTCAGAAACAGCCCCACAGCACACCATCACCACTGTCATATATACGATTAATTTCAAGTCAATTTCTACTCATGGCAATTGACATTTGTTTTCAATGACTGAATTTTAAAAGTAGATCACTAGGCCTCTTCCTGGGTTTCTCTCAGTGGACTTAAACTTCCAACTTTTTGGTTAGCAACTCAGTGCATTAATCATGTGCTTCACTAGGGAATCCTTATATTACATAGACAATAAGATATTTGTCCCTTCCAGATGAACAGGGAAATGGTAAGGAAGGGAGTAAGAAAAATATTCAGTGTAAAGTAGTGTTTCCCACAAGATTTTTCAAGAATGTAATATTTGCATTTGTAATATTAATATTAATAAGGTATTAAATATATTAAAAATCATTGTGTTCAAATTAACACATGGGAAAGGAGTAAATGAAAACCAAGTAATGATCGACTCATTTTAGTCTGTCCTTACTAAAGACCTAATTGCAGAAGCAAAAGTCAGAGGAAGTCTACAGTAATAACAGTGAAAAATAAAATTAATTATTCCATTACATGAATTTATTTTTACCAACTTTGGAAATTATGCCTGCTCCTTTTATAATTAACTAAATGCCTATAGAAGCCAAGGATTTATAATGCAAAGTTAAAACCTTTACAAATAGTACTTTCCACATCAACAATAAAATTCCTTAAGGACATCTAATTTGTATTACAGTTGATATTTTATATATAACTAGATTTCCTTATTCCAATTTCAACAATTTACTTCTTAGCCTCATTCTGGTTACTGAGATTCTATTTTTTGTGACCAAGTGCATGATTTGGTTGGTTGTTGTTGTTGTCAGGTACCATCGAGTCGGAACTGACTCATAGCAACCCCATGCACAGCAGAACGAAACAATGTCCGATCCTGGGCCAACCTCACTACCGCCGCCATACTTGACGCCATCAATGATGCCACTTGTCTGATCCATCTCGTTGGGGGTCTTCCTCTTTTTCTTTGACCCTCCATCTTACCCAACATGACATCCTTCTCCAGCGACTGTTCTCTCTGGACAATGTGTCCAAAGTATGAGAGACGGAGTGTTTGGTTGATAGTCAACTTTAAATCCCAGTCCCTCTAGGATTCTAAGAAAGTACTCTGGCTTGACCAGATTTTTATAAGAGCTGAGAGCCCATATTCTGCACCATATAAGGAAGGGTCCCAACCACGTGCCTCCAAGACGTCCTCCCTCTTCAGACTTTGTGTGTCACTAGCTTGTGATAGACAGTTGTTAAATATTCAGAAATTTTGTGAGCTGGGGGTAGCTGGAAACCAGCCATGATGGGAATATTTCATTCACAGAAATCAGCAAATGCTTTTACCCTGTAATTCTGGTTTATTACACACTAGTGCGTCAGCCTTTCAGAATGCATTAGATAACTCTTTTTGGGTCCCTGGACCAGGGCTATTACTGAAACGTTTATTGCATCTTCTATTCTATTGGACTTTGTCTCCGTAATCTGATCTGGCAGTACTTCACCCCTTTAGCCTGTGTGGTTCTGCATTCTGGTTCCTCCACAGTGTCCTCTAGTCTTCTGAGAGCAACTCCACATCAACAGTTTAAAGGAAAATTAGGACTCTGAATACTGCAGAGAATCTGTGTCTTGCTGTAATTCACAACCTCCTGACAGCCTCATCTATTGAAATGTATCCATTTTTGGAATCCCTGGGTGGTGCAAATGGTTAGTGTGTCGAGCTGCTAACTGAAACGTTGGAGGATTGAGTGGACCCAGCGGTGCCTCAAAAGAAAGACCTGGCAATCTACTTCTGAAAAATCAGCCTTCGAGAACCCTAGAGAGGATAGTTCTACCCTGACAGGCATGGGGTTGCCATGAGTCAGAACTGACTCAATGGCAACTATTTATTATTCTTTTTTGTTGGTTTTTAGTCTTGATAATTTGATAAGCTGAATTCTTACGGCAAAGCACTGCCTATTTCTAGTGTCCTTTAACTATCACTTTAGGAAGTAGATCTTTGAAGAGAGGTTAAATGAGACTTTATTGGTCCTCTGGTGGCAATTGTCAGTTGGATTTAAGCATTCATTTCAGATGCCTTTGTTTCACTCCAGTTAAACAGTGATCGACTCAATTCTGTTCTTGTTGTTAGGTACCACTGAGTCATAGTGACCCAAGATACAGCTGACCCAAACACTGCCTCATTCTCAATCATTGTTTTGTGTGTGTCCATTGTTGAAGTCTCTGCGCCGGTCCAGTTCTGTGAGTGGCTTCCAGAAAATTTTGCTGACCCACTACTTCACCAGGCATAAAGTCCATCTCCAGGGATGTTAACATGGTCTATTTTTGTTGATGGATACAGGCATCAACCATATTCGTACATCAGTACTAGAAAACATAACCTGAACTTGGTGTGTGTCTTCTTCAGTTGATTCCTACTCAGAACGAATCTATAGAACAGGGTAGAAATGCTCCATTTTATTGCACCTCACTTTACTGTGCTAAAAATTACATTTAAATTTATTTTTTATTACATTATTTGCAAATTGAAGGTTTGGGGCAACCCTACATTGAGAAAGTTTATTGGCACCATTTTCCCGACATCATATCTTCACTTCTTACCTCTGTCACATTTTGGTAATTCCCACACTATTTCAAACGTTTTTCTAATGGCATTGCACACTGTTTTAAAAGGTTACAATACCATGTAAACATAACTTTTATATGCACTGGGAAACCAAAAACTTGAAGTGTCTCACTTTATGTAGATCATTAGCTTTATCATGGCAGTCTGGAACCAAACTCAAAATATTTCCGTGGTATACCTGTAGTCAATTATTTAGGACCAGACAAGCTGGATTTTGATAGTATCGTTAGCAAGATAATTCTTTGATTAGTTGCTGTTTTAAGTGCTTCTCTGTACGTAGGTGGCCATCCTGTGTTTCTGGCAGGCCTAGGATAGCTACTAAGATGTTCCTCTATTATCAAGACAGAATTACCATAATCTGTGGGTTCCCGATCACATTACAGCATGTAGAGAAAAGATGACGACATCAACAAAACCTTCAGGTGCTTTTGTTGCCACTCAGACAAGCCAACCATGTCCTGGCTCTATGACCACTGTACCTCGATTGTTACTATTGAGTAGATTCTGACGTGCAGCTAGACTAGAACTGACAGTCTCGAACTACCCCACAGAATTTTCTTGGCTGTAATCTTTACTGAAGCACATCAGATCTTTCTCCTATAGGCCTGCTGAGTGGTTTGAACCATTAGCCTTTTGCCCTTCCAGGGTTCATATTGCATCTCTACACAAACTCACTCTCCAGAACAAGGTCTCCTCACTCCATAAATCATTTACTATACTGTTGAGACCAATACTGAGTAGACACAACTTTATATTTCTCCTTAACAAAAACCTTTGTATGTTTTTCTAGATACCTTGCTGTTGTTGTTTAGAGCCATCTAGTTGGTTCCGACTCAAAGCAATCCTGTATAGGTTTTCAAGGCATGACTGGTGGGTTTGAACCACATACCTAGAGGTTAGCAGTCCAGAGCTTATCTATCCTATAGCACTATATCACAACACCATTATTTTGTTGCTTAAAATAATTCAAGGTAAACAACATTGTCAACCACAACTCTTCAAATTATGATGTATTTTGATATACAGTGTCTTTCTTATCAATATAATCCATAATTTAGGGAGCATCCGGAATGCATTTTAAAGAAAATGGCACACATACAAGTCTAAAACCTCTTCAAGTAACATATAAAACATTTAAAGCAAATTATCATACAGTGTGCAAGTTGTATACCTTTAGCCTTCCCCATTTTTGACCATCTGTTGGAGTTATGTGGCCCTGGTAATTTTAAATCACCCATCTCCTGGAAATACTCCGGAATCTGAAACTTTTGGCAAACATCACTCTGTGGCTGTTCTCTTACTTGACTCTCATTGGCTAACATGCTTGAGATCCGGAATGACTGCATCCTATATAATTCTTCCCAAATGTTCCCCTTCCTGACATTCTTTAGCTATATGGATCATTCCCATTTTCAGAAGGTGAAAAAGTCCCAGGGAGAAAGGAAATTTATGTTTAGATGATATAACTACCACACAAATTAGGCAACAGAGGGCAAAACTGCCTGTGTGCAAAAGGTAGGCTTGGAAATCAAATCTCCCCTGGAACCTATAAAGCTCATCTCTTTTGGTGTAGTAAGAACAAAGAAACAGAGAAGTTAATGAAAGTACTCTTTCTGCATAATACACTGTTCTGAACCGGAGCTCAGATTCAAAACACATGTGTATTAAAAAAAAAAAAAAAAAAAGAGAGGGTTTCTTTACAATACAAGTTTTGTTCAATTGAACAGGGCATGGGAAACCAAAAGTGAGCTAATTTTCATTGCCGTTTGCATTATCTGGAAGGTGTTAAATTCATTAGAAACCATAGCATCATTTGCTGGAATTATTCATTCCTTCATTAGCCATGCTCCCTTTATGCCCTCTATTGAATATGAATACATGTTGAGTGGACCTTCATGAGGGAAGCATCCTAATAGCTTTGTTATGGCTATAATCTGCTCTCATTGGTTAAAAATGAGGTAAGTAAAACCAGCTGGAGAACCTTAGTGACAAGCCAATCCACATATGTACTGAGCACTTTGTTCATTGCTAGACATTTTGAATGATAAGGAGAAACAGAAAACTTTGTTTTTTTGACTTAAGAGAGGTACTATGCTATTAGTAGAGATGTGTGAAATTTGGGCTAGAAATCTTAGTTCTGCCAGTGGCAAATGGAATGACCTGTGTCTCTGAGTTCCAAGTCCTCCTTTATCAAGTAGGGATAGAATGGCAATTACCTGGGCTGGCTCCTACTGTGAGCACTACAAAAAGAATATGCAAGTGAAACTGGCAATGGTAGATACTTAGGAAGGAAAGCCCTACTAACATCAATGAAATTATATTTTTTCTTAAATAAGGGCGGAGTCACATACGTAGAATTATTAAGGAACCAAATTACAAGGTAAAAAATTAATCTGTATCTTGAGTGAGCCAACCAACATTCATAGATCATTTAAAAATGGTGACTACAATTATTCCTCCCACCCCAATCTTTTAGCTAAAAGCCATTCTATAAAAAGCTACATATAAGAAGACTAAAAGGACCAGGAGCCAATTTCTGTTACTCTCAGTTGTAGAAGATGATGGGATTGCTCCCAAGGGAGTCTTTTAATAAAGTTCACTTTATTAATCTCTAATACATTTTAGCAAGCGTGGCTGGCTATAACCATGACTTTCTTAAATGAGAGAGCCCTGTACTTCTCGGAGAAGCAAATCAAGATTTCTTATCGTAATTGGGTATGTCTGGAAGACAAATTCATTATTCAGTGGATTATTCAGTGGCTAGGTTACCATTCTAGAACAGTTAGCTAGTTTGATTAAGTTTGTAATCCTTACTAAAGAAAAACAAAATCCTGCTAACAATGACTACCTGAAAAATAAAGTGCTCTGGAATTTCTTTAACAAAGAGTTTCTGGGGCAGCTGTCTGAATCACCTGAACTTTTCTCTCCTCATAAATTGTTAAGGTTGTTAAGTGCCATCGAGTCGGTTCCGACCCATAGCGACCCTGTACAGGGTTTCCAAGGGTGTAAATCTTTACGGGAGTAGAAAGCCTCATCTTTCTCCCGCGGAGCGGCTGTTAATTTCGAACCGCTGACCTTAAGGTTCGCAGCCCAATTCGTAACCACTACGCTACCAGAGCTCCTTGAATTAAATAGCTTTTAATCTCCATAGAACACAATGTATCAATGAACCAGAAAGTGGCTGCTTCCTGGTTTAGAATGAAGTATAACGCAATTGAGCCAATGAGAACCTCTTTCCCTTATAAGTCTGAAGCTCATGGATTTACCTGTCAAAAGAAATACTGGAGGTATATCCAAGTGACCAAATAATAGAATTATCAACGTTAAAGTCAGAATGTGTCATTGCAGGGCCCCCAACAATAGGCTCTAAGAGCAAACTTTTGCCATCGTCGTTCGGTATGGCGACTTGTAGCAATCCCACGTGACACAGACAAATTTGCTCATAGGATCGCTTAGGCTGTAATCTTTTAGGAGAAGATTGCCAAGTCTTTGTCCCATGGGTAATTATAGTGCATCGTTTATAAATCTGGACTTTTCTTCTTGTGTGTCTCAGAAGTGAACAGAATAAGTAATTTATAAAAGAAAGTCTACTTATGTTGGGGAATAGATCTTGCAAAGTTGGCCATGCCCCTGATTCATTTTTCAACCATGGCCTGAAAAATGAATATCAAATTTTCAGGCTATGGTTATCCTGAAGGTTCACTGATGCCCAGGATTCTATCTCTGTAAGTGGCATTTCCTTGTTCCAATAGAGATTGACTCTTAAATTAGCAATTCCCATTGGGCTGCAATTACCACCACATCATCTACCTGTTACGTCTATCTGGAAATTGGGAAAAGATATTATGCAACCAGCTCGCTGCTGGTCTGATCATTAAATTAAATTTCAGGAGTGTTATCAATATGTTAAGTAATTTCCCCTAATATTTAAAGACAAATCTTTTATACTTTAACATATTAAGGAAACTCATTCATGCTTTAACGATGTAGCAAGGAACCAATGGAAAATTTAACTGGAATTCAAATAACCTACAGACAAGACTTTTCCCCTTCAGTAAGTCTTTTCTTCTTTATAATGAAAAACAATAATTAATGAGAAAGTAGTTTATACAGGAGTCCTGGTGTGGTACTGTAGAATAAGCCCTGTATGGCTAACTGCAAAGTCAGAAGTTCAAACCCACTAGGCTCTCTTTGTAAACCCTATACAGGGTCACTGTGAGTCAGAATTGACTCAATGGCAATTAACAGCAACAACAACAACAACATTTCTTTATACTGGACTGCTAACTGAAAGGTCAGTTGTTCAAACCCACCATGCCCTCCTTGGATACCCTATAAGGGTTGCTATGAGTTAGAACTGCTATAGTAACAACAACATGTTTACAAGACAAAAGAAAGAAATTCTCAAAAGATTGTCGTTATGTGCCGTCGAGTTGGTTTTGATTCATAGTGACCCATGTAAAGATTGTTGTTGTGTGTTATCCAGCTGGTTTTGAGTCATAGTGACCTGTATAGGGTTCCTGAGGAACAGTTGATGAGTTTGAACCAGCAACTTGTGGTCTAGTGTTTATCCTACAGTGTTACACCAGGACTCCAAGGTAGTATAAGAAGTATATACTTCTTATGGGTAATATAAGAAGTATATACCTCTTTTAAGTATAAAGAATACTCCATGAAATGGTGAGACTTTGTCTCTCATACTTTGGGGATGTTGTGAGGAGGAACCAGTCCCTGGAGAAGGCCATCATGCTGGGCAAAGTAGAAGGTTATCGAAAGTGAATCAGACCCCCAACGAAACAGACTGACACAGTGGTAGCAAGAATGGGCTCAAACATAACAACAATTGTGAGGATGGTGCAGGACCGGGCAATGTTGCATTCTGTGGTGCATGGGGATGCTGTGAGTTAGCACTGATTCAATGGCACTCCTGGTGTGGCGCTGTAGGATCAGCACTGGACTACAAACCACAAGGTCGGCAGTTCAAACCCACCAGCTGCTCTTCAGAAACTCGATATAGGTTCGTTATGAGTGAGAATCGACGTGATGATACTTAACAATAACAATGACATGTCAAGGTAGACAAGTCAAGTTTCTACTCCAGAGGAAGCCAAGTGACTAATTATTACATTTAATCATTTGTCTATTCACCGCAAAGACAAAGACAGTTTAGCTAACGGAAACCTCTGACATCACAGTAAACTTAAGGGCCTGTGCATATGACTGAGCTCCCCAACCATATGCATTAAGGAGAGAGAAATGGAAAGGGAAATACATTTGCATTTCAAATTCTGCATGAGTGGTGAGCAGAGCTATACATTGAAATATGTGGAGATCTATTTCAGGAAAATAAGTTAGACGGGAAAGCCCTTATCTTTCTGACCTCAACCACTTGATTTTACTTTCCACACCAAATTCCTTGCACACGCAGCTCCAAAGACAGCTGAGGGGGAGGGAGAATGTGGTGAGTTGGAGGGGGTGTAATTTTCATCACCTTATAAAGCCTCTGCATATAATCAAAACAAAGAAGAACAATGTGCAAAATTTACAAATTTAAAAAAAGGAAGTAGCCTTTTGTTGTTTTGTTTTGTTAATGTTTGGCACCATTTTCTTTCAAATGCTCCAAAGATCTAATAAAAACTGATCAGTATTACTTTCTCAACATTCCGAAACAGCTACAAACTTCCCATCAATTAATTCCATTCATTTCCCAGAGACCTATGCGCCACCTCTCTTTACCCTCCTGCTCCACTATGCCATTGGATAGCTGTTTTTCTGAGGTTTTCCTCTAGTCCTTTCCTGTGTTTGATCTCCTGTTTCTTGGCTCTTTGCTTTATCTGATGTAGTTTGTTTCCAAATATTATAGAAGTACATCTTTCAGCTATTAATCTAGAAAAGAGTAAAAAGGAGGTGATTTTCAAAATATTTTTGCATGTCTAAAATTGTCTGTGCAACACACCATCACAGTTTACTGATGGTTTGGATGAATATACACTTCTAAGTTTGAAATCCTCTTCCCAGAGACTTTTGAAGGTTTTCTACCTTCTAGGATCTAAACATTAAAGTGTCTATTAAGAATAAAATGTCATCCTTCTTCCCATTCCTTAATATGTGGTCACCACTACCCACCCTGCTGCATCCCTTTCCTTGGATTTAAAATCTTTAACTTGCTTATCTTGTCACTTTCCAATGATGTGCCTTATAATAAATTTGTTTTTGTTTTGTTTTGTAACTGGTAGATAGAGTGGTCATTGTCTCTTTTCAATGCAGAAAATCATTCAATCTCTTCTAGGAATTTTTCTACTATTATATCTTGGATGATTTCATCCTTTAACTGTTTCTCTATGATCTCACTCTTTACGAGTCATTTTAGACATACTGTGGATTCATTTTGAATTAGAATCTCCTGAATAAGAAATGATGCTGCTTCTTTAACTGTAGTGTGCCAGTATCTAGGTCTGGTGTTATTAGCCTGAAAAGCTGATAAGTACACTTAGCTGAAATGTTAGGAAATCATGATTTCATTTCTATATTTTGAGAGGATTGTCTTCACCAAATTGTCACTTAATAGTTTTACTTTGCAACAAATACTTAAAATAATTATTATACTACTATGAAAATGGCTACTATGAAGATCTGTTGCAAAAGACCTTGGAAAGTGTTAAAGAACAAAGTGTCACTTTGAGTAGTAAGGTATGCCTGACACAAACCATGATCTTTTCAATTACCACATACACAATGGATAAGGAAGACAGTAGAAGAATTGGTGCATTTGAGTTATGGTTGATGGCAATGGATATCGAAAATTCCATGGACTGCCACAAAGAAGTATACACAGAATGCCCTTAGAAGCAAAGAAGGCAAGACATTGTCTTTCGTATTTGGTCATGTTCTCAGAAGGGACCAGTCCCTGGAGAAGAATAACACGCTGGGTGAAATAAAAGGTCAGAAAAATAGAGGAAGACCTCCAGCAAGATGGACTACCACAGTGGCTTCAGCGAAGGGCTTGATTCGCATGAGGCGAATAGGCTGCAAAAGACTTCTTTCAAGTATTCAAGGACAGTTTTTATGAGGTTTGTCTGTAGCAACCTTTCTGAAGGTAGTACTTGTGAACATGATAGAGAATGCTTTCTTAGCATGGATTATAATGTTTGCAGGATGCTAAATTTGTAAGATAGTCATTACTTTTCTTTAATATTAATGTTTCATATTCTCATTTCATGCCATTTGTTACTCCACAGTGGTCATTATAGTCTTAAAATACACTGTGTAGTAGTTCTTATACCCTAAAGGAGTTGCTACAAATGTCTCTCCGTACCTCCTTTTTTGAAAATGATAAATTAAAAAAAAAATCAGTCTGAAAAATTAAGCTTGGTAAATTACAAGGTTAAAACCTTTTAGGAGCTTCACCATATTTGTTGTTGTTAAATGCTGTCGGGTCAGTTCCAACCCATAGTGACCCTGTATAGGGTTTCGGAGAAGTGACTGGTGAGCTTGAACCAACAAACTTGAGATTCAAAGTGACTTTATAGTCCAGCGCATTAACTCACAGCGCCACACCAGGACTAATTCAGTTCTAATTAAATACTCTCTCTTTATTCCATAACCCTGTTCTATAACTTAAACTGCTTGAAGTTGTATAAACTAGTAACCAAGTTCCAGTCCTGGATCTGTAGTGTATCGCCATAGCAAGCTGATAATCTCTCAATGTGGCTATGTCAGGAGATACTATGGTGTGCTATGCTGCGCTGTTAGATTGTGTTCAATTATTAATTAGTATTAACCAGTGAGAGCCATTTTGGCTCAAGTTATTTATGAATTAATAGCCTGTGAATATCACAGTCCTTTTTAGATTGTGTTGGTCTAAATTTGCAATCTGCAGTGAACCTAATAAGCTGTTCCCATATACAGACTATTGAAACACTGTAATTGTACACATTTGCCTGTTGACATTTGAGACTTTTTTTTTCTAAATCTATTTCACAATAAAAACTTGTCCAAAAAAAAAAAAGTGTTAAAGAACAAAGATATCAGTATGTAGACTAACGTGTGCCTGACCCAAGCCATGGTGTTTTCAGTTGTCTAATATGCAGCACTGTGGGTTAATGCGCTGGACTGCAAAGTCTTTTGAAGCACAAGGTTGGTGGTTCAAGCTCACCAGCTGCTCCTTGGAAACCCTATACAGGGTCACTATGGGTCAGAACTGACTTGACAGCACTTAACAGCAACAATATGCATGTGGAGTCCTGATGCGGCACTGTGGGTTCATGTGCTGGATTGCAAGGTCAGTTTGAACCACAAGGTTGATAGTTCATGCTCACCAGCCACTCCTTGGAACCTCATACAGGGTTGCTATGAGTCAGAACTGACTCGACAGCACTTTAACAACAATAAAATTCATGTGAAAATTGACAATGAATAAAGAAGACCAGAGAAGAATTGAGGCATTTGAATTAAGGTGATGGAGAAGAATATGGAAAGTATCATGACTGCCAAACTGCCTGAAAAACAAAGTCTGTGTGGAAGAAGTACAGCTGGAATACTCCTTAGGGTCCAGGATGGTCTGACTTCATCTCTCATACATTGGACATGCTATCAGGAAGGGCTAGTCTATGGAGAAGGACATCATGCTTGGTTAAATGGAGGGTCAGTGAAAAAGATGAAGACCCCCAAAGAGATGAATTGACACACTGCACACTGGCAGTAGCAATTGGCTTAAGTACAACAACAACAACAACAACAACAACAGTATTTCATTGTGTTGTGACAAGGACTCTATGAGTCAAAGCAGAATAGACGGCCCCTAACAACAAGGAGCTCTGGTAGCATAGTGGTTATGAATCGGGCTGCAAACCTCAAGGTCGGCAGTTCGAAACTTCCAGATGTTCCATGGGAGAAAGATGAGGCTTTCTGCTCCTGTAAAGATTTACAACCTTGGAAACCTTGTACAGGGTCACTATGGGTCAGAACCAACTCCGCAGCACATAATCACCACCACCAACAACAACGTGACTAAAGTTAGAGAGAAAACCACATAATGCTATAAACTCTGATTTCACCATGGACACAAAAACATTCAAGTTCTTTAAATAAAGCCCAATGTTCCCCCACAGCACCACAGCAAGATTCCATAATGAAATGAAGCTGTGACATTCTGGGTTAAATACATTATTTCAATCTCTATTTAATATGATGTATGGCATTTTATAAAGATTCATATCTAATTTTATTAATAATATACTGAGAATTACAGGTAACAGGATTTCAAATAATATTCTATGTTGTTGTTGTTGTTAGTGGCGTCGAGTCAGTTCCGACCCATAGCGACCCTGTACGGGGTTTCCGAGGGTGTAAATCCTTACGGGAGTAGAAAGCCTCATCTTTCTCCCGCAGAGCGGCTGGTAGTTTCGAACCGCTGACCTTAAGGTTCGCAGCCCGATTCGTAACCACTACGCTACCAGAGCTCCTTACTACGGTTAATTTTTATTTCTCTGAACTTCTGTAAAATCTGATGATTTTCATGTCTCTTACCAGAATATTAATTAAAGAAGCATTTGTCGTGTAAAGAATATTAATTAAACAAATATTTGTTGTGTAAAGTGGTTGATGGTTATTTGCCATGGAGTCAGTTTCAACTCATAGTGACCCTGTACAGGGTTTCTGAGGCTGTAAATCTTTTCAGGAGCAGAAAGCCTCATCTTTCTCCTGCAGAACAGCTGGTAGTTTCGAACTGCTGACTCTGAGGTTAGCAGCCCAACTTGTAACCACTACACTACCAGAGCTCTTTTTCATGTAAAGTATGAAAAGATTTTTGCTTGAGATAAAATTTGACAACATTCTATTTATAGAGAAAAATCTGAAATTATGTAGCCATAATTAAAAGAGGAACCAATTTGTCCTTGGCATATTGCCTTCAGATAAAACCTGTGATAAGATTTAAAACAAACCAACAAAATCATGAGATCAGTTAACATGTGTATAAATATTGTAGACCTCTCACTAAAATTGCAAATAATTCTCTCACTCATCTAATAGTTACTTACAAAAATATTATAATTATTTAAAATATTTTGCTTGATATTTACTTTTTATATACACAGTATAAGATTTCCGGGGAGCAGCTGGTGGATTTAAATTGCTGACCTTGCAGTTCAAACTGACCTTGTTTTCCAGTGCTTCTGCTATAACATTACATCAGGAACACAACAAAAGTTTATCAGGAAAATAATTTACTTTAGAATGGACAAAGTTAAAATTCAAGAATAGTTGACCAGCCTTAAACTCCACATAGTCTGATAAGTGCAATATTGGGTGACACTGTTATCACAGATCTGCCTTTAAAGCCTTAATGTTCCAAACATTTCTGTTGTTACCTTTAATTAAAAACTGGGAGAAAGATTGTTAAGAAGATAGGTTGACATGGAGGGTAAAATGAAATAAAAGACGAAGCTAAATGGTGATTTATGTTAATGTATTGCAATAGTCCTGGTGTAGAGCTGCAGAGTCATGCACTGGACCACAAGGTCAGCTTGAGCTGCAAAGTTGGAGGTTCAAATTCACCAACTGCTCCTTGGAAACCCTATACAGGGTCATTATGAGTTGGAACTGATTTGAAGGTACTTAAGGAGCTCTGGTAGCTTAGTGGTTATGAATCGGGCTGCGAACCTTAAGGTCAGCAGTTCGAAACTATCAGCCGCTCCGCGGGAGAAAGATGAGGCTTTCTACTCCTGTAAAGATTTACACCCTTGGAAACCTTGTACAGGGTCGCTATGGGTCGGAACCGACTCAACAACAACAACACCAACAACCAACAACCAACTTTTTGGATACTATCAACCAGACTCTCTGGCTTTCTGCTTTTGCTAGGTTCTAACAATAGGGCACAGCAGCAGATCATTGGAAGGAAGAAGGAAAGAGCAGTCATGGTATTTACTCCTCTGGTTCTTTACCTGCTAGGTCATATCTTGTTATGTGTCTCTTGTCTTTATTTGTGGGCAGAATTTCATTGAGTGGCTCTTTTCAACAATTCCAGTCTTTCTCACTATGTCCTTTGAAACCTAGACATGAAGGAAGCTTTCAGTTGTAGTTAGCCTGGGGTACTTCACTATCCTTTATGCTTTTCCATCTCATTGCAAATAGCCACTTCATTAAACCCTTTCAACCTCTTTTGAGGGTGCCATCCATTTCTTAACAGGATCCTGATGGTTAATCACAAGACCACTGTTACATGTGAGAAGGGTCAGTAGTGGGAGAACGCATGTCAAGAGCTTGTTGCCCAACATCCACAAAGGGTATCTCTATCTAACAACAGCTAACATGGAGAGTTGTTGCCATGGCTTGTGTTAATAATTTTGATATGGAAGAAAAATCCTTTGTACTTAAGTTCATAGGCAATGTACTCATAATTTAGGTTGACCTAGTTATAAATTGCTAGGGAGTGTGTATCTTGGTTGCCTTAGAAAGTGTTTCTCTTAAATAGAATGTGGCAATTATGGTCTGTGGTGGCACTCAGAAAGATGATCAGTTTTTGAAACCAAGGCAGACACACAGTTGTAGAGTTTTTCAGGAACTGTCAGATGTGGCTTCATCTATGTTCATTGGTTGCTCATAACCCAGTACACCATTCTTTGAGGAATCAGTTATAATTCACCTATTATTCTCACATCCTACACAGGACTAGTAAGCCTGGGGCTTTTGATTTAAATATCATAGAATTAAGTGGTTGTTTGAGAAAACAAACCTATGGATCAGTAGATGGTAAAACACATATTAACTTCAGTATGTAATTATGCAGCATATAATCACCTCTGTGGTTGTTACAGGCCAAATAATAGTAGACAAGTGAAGCATACATTAAGATCAAACCATGTTATTCAAAGTCCTGAGACTTCAGAACACACTCAGCAAGGAACAAGGTTCACATTTTATTCACTGCCTGAGTAGCTAAGGATACATTCACATTCCCTGAAGATTCAACCTTTTACAATGGGAAATGCCATGGACTTGATGTTTTAGTACATTCAGTGTGCTGACAACTCTAGACCCAGTGGCTAGTCTAACTATCATTCAGTATTCTCTTTAGTTAGACCAAACTAGTATGTTCTTTTGCTAATTTCACTCTATGATTTTCAACTCAAGTTGGGATTTCAGAGCACTGGTTCCTATGATGATGCCTGTGATGGTGGACAGACTTTAAGGTGGTCTCCATCTTAATATAATTCTATCTCCTTAATGGTAAATGGGACAGGCTTATTACCAATAGAATTTGACTAAGATGGTAGCACATCACTCCTGTTATTATGTTTCTTTATATAAAACACCAACCTTCTTGCTAGCAGACATGCTAAGGGATCACCCTGTCCTTTCTGGCTTTGAAGAAGCAAAGTGTCATGCTGTGAGAGGCTGTTGGGAAGGACCACGTGATGTAACAGAATTACAGACAAGCTCTTGGAGCTGTGAGCAGCTGCCAACAAGTAAACAGGGGCTCTCTGTCTTGTAGCCACAAGGAAATAATACCAAACCACCTGAGTAACTTAGAGCCAGATCATCACCAGTTGTGTTTCTTGATGAGAAAGAAGTCTTGATCACATTCATGAAGAAGGCTAGCTAAGTGAAGTATGGATCTACCCACAGAAATGATAAGGGAGTCACATTGCATTGTCTAATCCACCAACATTGTGGGAATTTATTATACAGCATAGAAAATGGATACACCCAAAGTTAATTCTCAGTAAGTATTGACTGAATGAATACCATGGTGCTGGGGTTACTTGTGCACCATGGAGTTCTTTCTCACACATAGTGACTCAATCACAGTATTTCTGAGGCTGTAAATCTTTACAGGAGATGAAAGTCTCATCTTTCACCTACAGAGCAGAATGAATGCCATGGGCCAAGAATTATTTACAGTATTTGAGAAAAGTAGTTAAAAAAGAACTTATGGCAATCTGTCTCTATAGAAGTGACAAAACCAACAACAAAAGCCCCTAACTCGTTGGATGTTTTCCCTTCCTAAGAGACAGGGGGAAGCTTTTTACAACGTCAAATAATTGTTCTATTATAAATGGATATGAAAACAGAGCAGATTTACAGGATAGTACTGACATATTTATTAACTTCCATTGATTAAGGATTGATGTCATATATCTGTGTTTTTGCCAATCCGTCTTCCAAGATAAAGAATGCCATTATCTGCCATGATGGTACACATTCTTGCTATTGTATCCTGTAATAGCAGGTGATGGACTAAAGCTTCACAAAGCCTCAGAAAACTCAACAATGCTAAAGGAAGATCTGTGACTTGTCTTTGCATTCACTATTAACAAGCCTAGAATCCCCAGAAATCTATATCAAATCTCCATCAGACAATCAGTCACTGTCTTCAGTGAAGTTTACAGCAAAGTTTTCAGTGCCCAAAGTTGCTGAATGAAACAGATAAATCTACAATAGCACAAAGAGAGGCAGGAAGAAAGGGAGGAATGCAGATAGCACAAATGCTTTTTTTTTTTTTAAAGCTGGGAAAATTATACTACAAAACTATTGCTAGTTAGTTATACTTTCCAATTTTTGAGACTTTAGGGGTTCATATCAAAGTAATCACCGGTGGCAGAAATTGGATGTATTAAACTAGAGTTAGAAGAGATAATTAATATATGAGACCACTGACACGAGAATTAATCTTGGAAACCACTTTCAAGATTCTGGGAAAATAAATGTTCCTTGAGTGTACCCCATAGTGGTGTGTCAGCAATGCTGTGTCCTAACGTTGATCGATGACCATCAGTGAAAAAGAGATTCTTCACAAGGCAGAACTCATCATACTCTCCAAATATGGAAGAAACCTTACTAACATCTGTGGTAACCGTCCATGTTTAATGAATAATGGTCCCTTACCAGCTCTGATGCTGTAGTGGTTACGAGTCGAGCTGCTAATATCACGGTCAGCAGTTCGAAACCACCGGAATTTTCTGTTCCCGTAAAGATTTACAGCTTCGGAAGCTCTATGTAGGGTTGCTTCAGGACACACCACCATCGCCAGCCCCCAAAGGGCAAAAGAAACAAGACTTCTACTTTGTTCGCTGCTGCCTTGTAGGCGACACTTGTTTTTGTTGTTGTTGTTAAGTGCCGTTGAGTCGGTTCTGACCCATAGTGACCCTGTGCAAGGTTTCTGAGGAGCGGATGGTGAACTTGAACCGCCGACCATGTGGTTCAAATCGACTTTGTAGCCCAGCGCATTAACCCACAGCACCACACCAGGACTTCATAGATGAAATTGTTGTAGTTGTAAAGTGCGTTCAGAATCAATTCTGACGCATACCGACCCTGTATGGGGTTTCCAGGAGTCCTGGTGTGGCGCTGTGGATTAATGCGCCAGACTGCAAAGTCGGTTTGAACTGCAAAGTTGGTGGTTCAAGGTTACCAGTCTCTCCTTGGAAACCCTCTACAGGGTCCCTATGGGTCGGAATCGACTCGGTGGCACTTAACAACAATAACAGAGTTTCCAAGGAGCAGCTGGTGAGCTTGAATCATCGACCTTGCAGTTCAAATGACTTTGCAGTCTGACACATTAGTCCACAGCGCTACACTAGGCCTCTGTTTCTTTTTGTTGTTAAGTGCCATCGAGTCAGTTCCGAACCATAGGGACCCTGCAGAGGGTTTCCAAGGAGTGACCTTGCAGTTCAAACTGACTTTGCAGTCTAGTGCATTAACCCTCAGCATCACACCAGGACTCCTAACAGAATACAGAGGAACTAGTATTGTTGTATTAGTTGCTATATGCCTGTACATTGCAGATGCCCCCCCCCCCCCCCCTAACATAATTCAGGGGGCATTGGGTATAAGGTTTGGAGAGGTGCCTAGTGTGCTTTTTTCACAGTGGTAGGGAATGTGCTGGAGTCCTGAAATGACTGCAGGATAATGTTATGTATTCCAAGGTTGGTTTGAACCAAAAGATCAGCTGTTCAAATTCATCAGCTGCTCTTTGGAAACCCTAATAGGGTTGCTATGTGTTGGAACCGAGGGAAGGTACTATTCTCAACACTGGTTTCATAACTGGGGTCCAGTTAATTAAACAACTTCTTCCTTTCACAAAATGACACTCTAGTAGCATCCAAGCCAGGGCTCCGACAGAAGACAAGTCCTTTCTGAGTACATCTTGCTGCTTTAGCATCCTGGCTCTGTGACTGCATTGCTACCCTTCGACACTTGGCTGCTACACTTTCACCCCGATGATACTTTCTGATCTTCATAATCGGTAGTTTTTGCCGATAATGAACATTTGCTTTTCTATAGTAAGTAAATTATAAGCTCCGTGTAAGATTCAGAGGCCAACAATGACTGACTCTCTTTTTGGAAATAAAGAGGTAGTCACACAAAGAAAGTAACTGCTTGGCCCATTGTTATTACCTTATGTCTTTCTGTAAGCCTCTATTTGAGTTTAATGAGCAAATCTGATATTTGTAAATACAACTCCCCCGTGATTCTGAGATAAGGCTTGATTCTCATAATCTCAATGGAAATGAGTTTATGTTGTCCAATTTTGATTCCTTCTATTGTATGAGACTCCAAATGTTTCTCACTAATAACATCCCTGCTTCTAACCATGTCCTGAAAAGCAGTATCTAATCGTCTACTTTCCTCTTCTGAACTTTCTACACATTGAATCCAGTTGTACAAAAGAATGAAAGAGACATATGTGATTGCCTAGCGTGAATAAGATCAGAATCAGTCCCAAAGAAAACATCATACTTGTCCAGAAATTCTTTACCAAGAACAATCCAAAGAGGAAATAAGTGTGTTTATCTATGGTAGTAACAATACAGCTGCCTGACAATCCAGCAAACTGTCATTTGTATCAAGCAGTATATTTACACTGGAGACAATCTGAGGAAGAAGGAATCTTTATCATGATACCAGTACAATAAGAGTGTATTTCTAAACACATTCAGCCTTGTTTCCAAGGCAAGATGATGACTACATACAGTGCAGTGTTTAGATAGGTGTAAATTATTCAAAGTTTAGAGATGTCATAACACATTTAAGGTTCAGTCATTTCAACCTTTTTCCAGAATTGCTTTTTCAACATTACTGATTCAAAAAAAAAAAAAAATTAGAACACAGAACAGTTCATCCAAAGGGAGAAACAATTTTGATATGCACGATATATGTTCCTATGCATTATCATGCATGTTGCTATGTATGTGGAAGCATACATGAATATGTATGAAGAAACAGGAATAGAATTTTTTGTCCATTTTGTTCAATAGTTTAACTACTATGGATCGATTTGTCAAAAAAAAAAAAATGTAGAAAGGTAAGAAAGAAGGTTTATTTTGATATAGTTGAACATAAACAATATTTTAAGTTGAAGAATTAACTGATCACCCAAGGGCTTTATTGTTATTTTTAAAATAGCTTGTTTTCTTATTTTGTTCTTTTAAGAAATTTAAGAGACTAGAGTCTTGAAGGAACTGATAAATGGGCTTTTGGACAAAATAGTAACCCTCTTCCCTGATTTCAGCAAGTATACTGAGATCAACTTAGATAAACCACAGATTTCACACCATCTGCAAAAGCAGAGACACATGAAAAGTGGATGTTTGGCTTTTGTCAAGGAGGCAAGGAATGCCAATAAGCAGAAAGAAATGTGGTGTCTGGGGCTTCTTTCAGCCAAACCATGGCTGGAATGCAGACGAATTGGGTCTTAAAGGCACATGCGGAAGACTTGAAGAATCTGCTGTCAACCGGCCAAAGAAGAAAGAGTCGCAGAATTTCTTTGTTTCTCTCTATATATATATTTAATGCCTACTAATAGCCTCCCACAGGGCTTGTCCAAAGTCCAAGGCACAGCCCAGGGTGAGTGATTCTGTCCTTGCAGCCCAGGGCTACCCCTTCCAGCACTCTTGGGTCTTCTTGGGAATCAGCTGTCCCCTTCACAACCTTTCCTTCCTACCATTAAAACCTCTTTTTCTGTATCAGTGTGAATTAAATCACAGTGATCATTTACTCCAAATATTTGCCTTGAAAATATTTTTCGATAGGGAAGGTAGCAGAGTGTTTTGAAATGTACACGGATAGTTGGAAGAGTCCTGGTTTCCAGTCTTTCTCTTTTCTAGATGCCACCATATTACTCAGCTTTTCTGAGAACTATCTGAAAAATGGGGACAATAATATTTCTTATGTGACTGATATGAAGTTTTCCTGACATAATTTCTAAGCCTAGTGCTACTATATGGAGTCTTGGAATGCAATGTGGGATAATGCACTGGACCGCAAGGTCAGTTTGAACCATAAGGTTGGCAGCTCAAATTCACCAGCAACTCCCTGGAAAGCCTATGCAGGGTTACTGAGTCAAAACAGACTCCATGGCATTTAACACCACCACCAACAGTGCTGCTAAATCAGAGATGTTCTAGTCTACACATAAAATAACTTCTTTTAATGGTGACGTTGAATCACAAGGACAAACACCAACCAGTTCAAAGTCATTTGAATGGCTCATGGGATTCTGGAGCAGAGCAGGTAGGAAGGAAGTTAAAATCCGAGTCTTACCAGTTATGTCTCCTGTAATACTTTTCAATGTTCAAGTTATTTCAGATTCACAGCCAGTTCAAACACCATAGGAATTATAAGAGTAGGTAGTGTAAGCCTCATTTTAAGCATGAGAACATTAAGACACAGGACGATTACACGGCTGTACTGGTGGCGCTGGATTTTCATTTGCGTACTTTTGATTCAGAGTAAATGACTCTTTTCCCTTCATCACTGTTACACTGTGCTCTATAGTTATGAAAAATAATATATGGTAGACAAGTAATGATAACTTTATACACAATAGATCCTAAGGAACCAACAAATTTCCCCCAAGATACTTCAGTTGTTAGCAAGAAAGGTGATGATAAATGATTAACATATCAGCAATCACCAAGAAACCAACAACAAAACTAACAACCAAGGAACTATTGTAACAAACACAAACCTGGAGCTACACACACCACCAAGTGCTTTTAAAAAGGAATTAATTCCTATTTGTATATTTGTGTCAATACAAAGAGAGGCATCTTACTGAATCTTTATCGTTTACACTTTGGCATGCAAACCCTGTTGAATCCTGCAAGAGTCCTTGTTTTCTGTGCATTACCATTGAGGCCAGCTCTACTGCTAACCTTTCCTTTGCCAGCAAGTGACAATTGCAAAATCATTGTCAGGTAATCCAGGGCTTTTGTGTCCCTGAATGCAGAAGCAATTCTAACTGCTCCAGCTACAAGTTTGAATTATATAACATATGCTTTCTGGGGATTAGAAATGCATTTTAATGACTTATTTCACCTCTCTAAATGCATGGTTTCTGGTGTTTTAGAAGCCAAGTGATTTCATAAGGGTAGAACTTTAGAACACTTCTAAGAAAACCTAAAATAAATCAAGAAACATTTTCCTCATTTAAACATAGCTTAAATTGAGCATAAAGCAAGGTTCTCAGGAACATCAAAGAAGTGCATGATGATTAGGCTGTTTTCTTCTTCAACAAAATAGATAAAAATATTCAATGTCTCTATTTTTTAAACCATTGAAGTTCTAGTTTCAACGAACAAAATTGTCAAACTAAATAGCAAAACCTAAAAATGGACCTCTCTTTCGACTATCTTTCACTGTTCCTTTTCATTTTTTATTCTTCTCTCTTAATAACTATCTCTACTTGGTTTAACTTTTCAGTCTCTACTCTTCTGGTAAAGGAACTCTGGTAGCATAGTGGTTACGAGTCAGGCTACTAATCTCATGGTCAGCAGTTTGAAACTACCAGCAGTTTGGTGAGAGAAACATGAGGCTTTCTTCTCCCATAAAGATTTAAAGTCTCAGAGACCCTATACAGGGTTGCTATGAGTTGGAACCGACTCTACGACACATAACCACCACCATCACTACCACTCTCCTGGCATGGTGCTCTAGGACCACAATGTCGATTTAAACTGCTACAACAACACTCTTAATTTGTTACATCGCTTTTTTCTTCCAGATGTCAGCAATGCCACATACGTAATTTGTTTTCTCTTTAGCCTAATGTGTAACTGATAACTTTATTCTTTCATTATTTTTAATTTCCAGACTGCAAAGCTGTTTGAACTGCAAGGGTGGTGGTTCAAGCTCACCAGTCACTCCTTGGAAACCCTGTACAGGGTTGCTATGGGTCGGAATCAACTCGATGGCACTTGACCACAACAGCATAATGTTCTCATTTATTGGTTTTCTTTCTGACCATTACGCTGTTCTTTTTTCTTTCCTATGCCATTAACTGAAGGTTTGACCTTCATCATCCCAGTGCAACTCATTCTGATATTGTGGATGGATTTCAGAGAACAGATCATGTTGCATAGACTGTCTGTAGCGAATAGAGACATAGCTCATCTTGAGGTAGGGCTTGGGGAATCCATTCAACAACTCACTGATCCATTTTACAGAGAGGGAAGAAATTTGAGTAAGACAATTATAGCCTGCACAACTCACTCGAGATTAATGATCACTCTTGACCATGCAACATGCCAATCTCCTTTGACTTAGAATTTCACTGCATCTATGCCTTTCTGCATTTCTGGTGTGATGCTGTAGGATAAGCACTGGACTGCGAACCACAAGATAGGCAGTTCAGCTGCTCCTAGGAAACCTTATAAAGGGTCACTATGAGTTGGAACTAACTTGATGGCATTTAACAATAACAAATGTCTTTATAGGTGCCTACTATATACAGGAAATCATGTTTGTCAAGCATTAAAATAATCTGAAACTATTGAAAGCTCCCTTTTACAAGCTACAGTAATAAGGAAGCACTATTAAGTAATGAAACAAACTTTGAAAGCCAGGAAAACCAAAACAGAGTAAAACAACATGTTTTCTATCTTACTTGTTCTTTAGATCCCACGAGTATTCACCAGACGTCTCTCTAAACAAAAAGAAATGTGACAACAATTAAAATACTGTGAAAAAGATGCTATTAAAATACAACATGGTTAGCTGATGCATGTTTATATGACTTAGGCAATGCAAAATGTCAAATTCCAATAAGAAGTGAAGTTCATTGTATTTTGACATATTCCTTTATATTCAGCTTGGTAAAGGGCAATTTCAAAAATTTCTTTTAAAGCTCCAAAAATCAAAACATGCTGTAATTATCCTGGGAAGAAAAATGACATTTATGGCTTAATAATTCAATGTATTTCTTTATTAAAATATATGTAATAGGAAGCTAATAGCATAGATATCATCCAAGATGATTACATACAAAAATCTCTGTTGGAAAAGTCTGAAAAATTGTTACAAATTTGCACTTTTTATTTTGTTAAGACTTTAGTTCTTTGGTAAATATACATAAAGCCATTGAGCAAAAGTTGCTGTTACTACAATCAAAGGATCCTTAGAAAGACAGACTGTTCTCAAACCAAGTTAATAAGTTTACCAATAAATAAAGTTTGATGTTAAGATTGGGTTGATAAAAAAGCTTATTAAAATTTTAAGAATAAAAGCAAACATGGAAATTTGACCAACATGACTAATGGCAAAGAAAGTCACTGGGAAGTACACAAGAGTAAAAGACTATGAAGGTACAGCCAATCTGGGAGTAATAGTAATAATAAACAATATGTACTAGTAGATAGATTGGTAGACATACAAACTGAACAGATGTAAGAAGACAAATGGAGTGCACTCTTGAGTAGATGTAATTTTGGGAGTGGATATTTCTATGCATGTACAAGGGCACTTCAAAATATCGTGGAAAAATGAAATGAAAAGATCACAGAATTTTTCCATGAACTTTTTGAATCCCCCTAGTAATTGTATGGCGTCCTGATGTGGTGCTGCAGGATAATACAATAGACTGCAAGGTCAGTTTGAGCCACAAGGTTGGCAATTCAAACCCATCAGTCACTCCTTGGAAACCCAATATGAAGTTACTATGAGTCAGTCATAGCCAACTTTATGACACTTAGTAACAACATATATTTGTATGGGTGTTACATATATCTAAGGATGCCATAGAAAAATGTTTTAGCTATAACCAAACACTTAGAGGAAAGACTCACTAGGTTTGGGGACTCAGAGTCACAGTCACAGGGGACAACTAGGACAATTGACTTAATAATACATAAAGACAATGCTCTACATTCAATTTACGTAAGTAAAACTTGGGTCTTAAAAGCTTGCAAATATCCATCTGAGATGCAATTGTGAATCTCTCCTTATTTGGATTAAAGTTGGAAGTAAAATTTGACCAAAGGAAAAATGGACCATGTGGACCACAGTTTCCACTACCTAGAGACCAAAAGAAGTAGATGGTGCCCAGCACCACTACCGATTGCTCTTATCAGTATTATGATAGAAGACTGTGGACAGAAAGGGCGAAAAAAACAAGTATAACATTATTGAAAACATAAGAAAATCTGACTTACTGGTCTGAGAGAGACTGGGGGACACTCAGGACTGTGGCCCCTTAGGCACCCTTGAAACCTGGAAACTGAATCACGGGATCAGTTTTCAACCAAACAAAGTTGTTGTTATGTGCTGCCAAGTTAGTACCGAATAATCATGACCTTATGCATTACAGAATGAAACACTGCCTGGTCCTGGGGCAATCTCACAATCATTGGAAAGCTTGAGCCCATTGCTGCTGCCACGGTGTCAACCATTCCATTGGGAGTCTTCTTCTTTTCGTTGACACTCCGCTTTACAAACATGATGTCCTTCTCCAAGGACTGGTCTCACCTGATAATACGTCTGAAACATAAGAGACAAAGTCTGGCCACATTGGTTTCTAAGGACATTCTCGCTGTACTTCTTTCGACAGTTTTGTTTGTTGTTCAGGCAGTCCCTGGTACTTTTAATATTCTCTTCAAACACAATTACTCATCACATGCAGTAGATATTACTGACAATTCCATGGTTTGGGTCAGGCACACCTTTGTCTTCAAATGGATATCTTTGCTCTTGAACACTATAAAGAGCAACAGCAGATTTGCCTAAGGCAATTCATTGATTAATTTATTGACTGCCAATTCCATGAGTGTTGATGGTGGATCGGAGCAAAATGAAGTCTTTGACCATTTTTCTTGATTTAATTTATTGATCCAGTGGTGAGGAATTTTGTTTTCTTTACATTGAGATGCAACCCATACCAAAGACTGTAGTCTTTGGTCTGCATCAGTAAGTATGTTAAATCCTCTTCATTTTCAGCAAGCAAGGTTGTATCATCTGCATATCGCAGGTTGTTCATGAGTTTTCCTCTAGACCTGATGCCATGTTCTTCTTCTTCATATAATCCAGTTTCTCGAATTATTTGCTCAACACACAGATTGAATAACAATAGTGAAAGAATACAGCCTTGGTGCACTCCTGATTTTAAACCACTCAGTGTTCCTTTTCTCTGTTAGAATGATTGCCTCATGAGCACAGTTACAAGTTTCAGAATACACATTCTCTACATTGTTGTCCATAGCTTGTCATGATCCACACAAGCAAACGTCTTTGCATAGTCAATAAAGCACAGGTAAAGATCTTTCTGGTATTCTCTGATTTCCGCTAAGATCCATCTGACTTCAGCAATGATACCCATCTTACTACATCTCCATCTGAATCCAGCCTGAAACTCTGGCAACTTTCTGTCAATGTACTGCTGAAGCTGATTTTGAATTATCTTTAGCAACATTTTACTTCATGTGATATTAATGATATTGTCCAATGATTTCTGCATTCTGTTGGGTCATTTTTCTTTATAATGGGCACAAATATGGATCTCTTCCAATCCATTGGCTATGTTCCTGACTTCCAGATTTCGTGGCATAGAAAAGTGAGTGTCTCCAGTGCCGCATCAATTTGTTGAAAGATATAATTTGTATTTCACCAATTCCCAGAGCACTGTTCTTTGCTAATGCCTTCAGTATACTTTGGACTTCTTCCTTTAGTATCATTGGCTCTTGATCATAAGCTACCTCTTGAAAAGGTTGAACAATGACCATTTCTTTTTGGTATAGTGACTCTTTGTATACTTTCCAGCTTCTTTTGATGCTTTCTGAATCACTCATTATTTTGCTTATTTGTTGTTAGAAGCTTTCAATATTGAAAGTTGAGGCTTGAATTTTTTTTCTTCAGTTTGTTCAGCTTGAGAAATATTGAGTGTGTCCTTTCCTTTTTTTTTTTTTTTTAGCTCCAGGTCTTTGCACATTTCATTTTATTTTGCTTTGTCTTCACCAGCTGACCATTTGAAATTTTCTGCTCAGCTATTATTCCTCCTCATTTCTCACATTTGATGGAGAGCATGTTCCAGAGTCTCTTCTGACTTCCATTTG
>NW_006408574.1:15120999-15174870 GCF_000296735.1 Chrysochloris asiatica
TGTTTATAGCTATTTCTCCTCATTTTGAGTTGTGTCCCATCAGCAAATGACAGTAACGAAAGTTTTACTCCATTTATGTCATCATGGTCAACTCTGCTCTGAGAAGACAACTTTTCCCCAGTCATATTCTGAGTGCCTTCCAACCTGAGGGGCTCATCTTGCTGCACTAGATCTGACAGTATTCTGGTGCTCCTCATCTTGTTTCAATATTCAGTATTCCAGTGCTGACAGTTATTCACTGCTGTTCATAAGGTTTTTAGTGACTAATTATTTGGAAGTAGTCTGTCTTTCCTTCTTCCTAGTCTGTTTTAGTCTAGAAGCTCATCTGAAAGTTGTCCATCCTTGGTGACACTTCTGGTATTTAAAAACCAGTGGTATCACTTCCAGAATTACAGCAACATGCAAGCCACCACAGTATGACAAACTGACAAACGAGTGGTGGAACTAAACAATAGACAGGCTTATACAGGAAATAATAATATCAGGGAGGTATGTGCTACTCAATACAACCAATCATTCAAGACACAATTATAGCAGTTGTAAAAGAAAAAACAAAAACAAAAAAACAAAGCTCAGAAGGCAGGAAGGAACAGTGAAGAAGGATGAGTGAAGATAGGGGATTCAGAGATGAAGGGGATGAATTGCTATATACAGAGGATTTAATCAATATCACAAAACAAAATATGGATAAATTGTTGAATGAAAAACTAACATGCTCTGTAACTAGTACCCAAAATAGCATGATAAAATATTTTTTAGAACAATATAAAATTAATATTAATGTATTTTTTTATAGTTGTTGCTATCATTAAGTGCTGTCGAGTCGGTTCGATTCATAGATACCCAGTATGTACAGGCATTCTAAGGAGCAGCTGGTGTGTTTGAACCAGCGACCTTGTGATTTGCAGACCAGTGCTTATCCTACAGCACCACACCAGGAGTCGTATTTTTAGCCCAGGAAATTATTGTGATGTCTGCGTAGTTCTACAAGCTAGTCTAACGACTGAACAAATCACTCCGGTGGTTTTCTAAGGATTTCACTAAACTTGCTTATCCTGGTTTCTCAAAATTTCTATTTTATTTTTTCCCTTTTTGTAGGAGAGGAAATGGAGGACTGAATTTGGGCTCTTAGGCAAATGTATTCTAATATTTCTTTAAAATTCTAGAAAATATCAACTGGCCTTCAGTGCTTGCCTGGAACATGGCTGGGGAAGGGAGGGCTAGAGCTTCTAAAGGGGTAAGAACAACTTTGAGGGTGACAGGTATGCTTGTTACCTGGACTGTGGTGAACACTTAAGGTGTGTTATTATTGTTAAATCAGTTCAGACTCACAGCAGGCCTATAGAGGGTTTCTGAGGAGCAATCGTTAACAGTCCAGTGCTTACCCTACAGGTCCACACTACGACTCCTTTATACTCTTATACTCATAAGAATCCCAAGAGTCATTGAATTTTATACGTTAATATGTGCCTTTTCTTATATTTAGTGCAGACCAAGAAATGTATGTATCAATCACTAAAAACATTAATTGTTGTTAAGCACCTTTGAGTCAATTCCAACTAATTGCGACCCTGTATAGGGTTTCTGAGAAGTGAGTTTGAACCACTGACCTTGAGGTTCAAACCAACATTGTGGTCCAGTACTTATTCTACAATGCCATGCCAGAACTCCATCAATATGGGCTGGTATTACGGCAATTTTAGTTTTAAAAGACTATCTGGCTACAATGTAATGACCAGGTTGGGAAGACGGGAGTTGAAAGTTGAGGCCAAATACTGTGAGTGGTTTGAAGGAACATAGCGTCAGTGGAGACAGAAGATGCTAGATGAATTTAAGGTATAGTAATTAAGTTTGTGAAAGCACTGAATGTAAATGTAAGAATGAGTAAGTAGCTGAACATGATGTTCAGGTTTCTGGTTTGAACAATTGGTTGTCAGGTGCTGCCAATTTTTTGATGGTTAAGGTAACAAGTATAGTTGTTGTTAAGTGCCATTGAGTCAGTTCTGACCCATAGCGACCCTGTATAGGGTTTCCGAGGAGCAGCTGGTGAGCTTGAACTGTTGACCATGCAGTTCAAACAGCTTTGCAGTCCGGCGCATTAACCGGCAGTGCCATACCAGGACTCCAGTTTAGTCATTTGTTGTTGTTGTTAGGTGCCATCGAGTTGGTACTGACCCACAGCGACCTTATGCACAGTAAAACGAAACACTGCCTGATCCTGAGCCAACCTCACTACTGTTGCCACGCTTGAATCCATCGATATTGCCACTTGGCCAATACATCTTGTTGGGGGTCTTTCTCTTTTTCTCTGACCCCCCACCTTACCAAACATGATATCCTTCTCCAGCGACTGGTCCCTCCGAAGTATGAGAGACGAAGTTTGGCCATCTTGGCCTCCAGGGGGCACTCTGACTGCACTTCTTCCAAAATGGATCTATTGGTTCTTTTGGCAGCCCATGGCACTTTCAATATTCTCCTCCAATACCATAACTCAAAGGCATCAATTCTTCTACGGTCTTCCTTATTCATTGTCCAGCTTTTGCATGCATATGAGATTATTGAAAATACTATGGCTTGGGTCAGGCGCACCTTAGTCCTCAAGCTGACATCTTTGCTCTTCAAAACTTTAAAAAGGTCTTGTGCAGCAGATTTACTTAATGAAATATGTTGTTTGACCTCTTGAATGCTGCTTCCGTGAGTGTTGATAGTTAATCCAAGAAGAATGAAGTCCTTGACAACTTCAATCTTTTCTCCATTGATAAGAATGTTGTTTATTGGTCCAGTGGTGAGGATTTTTGTTTTCTTTACATTGAGATGTAATCCATACCGAAGGCTGTGCTCTTTGATCATCATCAGTAAATGTTTTAAGTCCTCTTCACTTTCAGCAAGCAAGGTTGTATCATCTGCATATCACAGGTTTTTAATGAGTCTTCCTCCAATCCTGATGCTACGGTTTTCTTCATAGAACCCAGCTTCTTGGATTATTTGCTCAGCATACAGCTTGAATAAGTATGGTGAAAGAACACAACCTTGTCGCACACCTTTTTAGATTTTAAATCATTCAGTGTTCCCATGTTCTGTTCAAACAACTGCTTCTTGGTCCAGGTACAGATTCCTCATGAGCACAATTAAGTGTTCAGGAATACTCATACTTTGCAATGTTGTCCATAGTTTGTCATGGTCCACACGATTGAAAGTCTTTGTGTAGTCAATAAAGTACAAGTCAACATCTTTCTGATAATCTCTGCTTTCAGTAAGATCCATCAGACATCAGCGATGATATCTCTCATTCCACAGCCTCTTCTGAATTCGGCTTGAACCTCTGGAAGTTCTCTGTCAATGGATGATTGAAGCCATTTCTGTATTACCTTTAGCAAAACTTTACTCTCATGGGATATCAAAGAAATTGTCTGATGATTTCTGCATTCCATTTTGTTGCCTCTCTTTGTAATGGGCACAAATATGGATCTCTTACAATCAGTAGGCCAGATAGATACTTGTGTTCCAAATTTCTTGGCAGAGATGAGTGAGTGCCTCCTGTGCCGCCTCACTTTCTTGATAGATTTCCATTCTTATTCCATCAATTCCTGGTGTTGTTGCTGGCAATTGCCATCAAGTTGGATCTGATTCATAGTGACCCTGTGTAGGGTTTCCAAGGGGCAGCTGGTGGGTTTGACCCACTGACCTCGAGGTAGAAGTCCTACAGTGCTTTGCCTACAGTGCTACACCAGAACTCCAAAGGGTGTGGGAGAATTCCATTTTGGACCCGCTACTTTTGAAATACCTGTGCAACCATTTGTCTAATGTGTGACACCTTTTACATTTGCAATAAATATGTTTATTTCCAAGGGGGGTCTGGTGGTATCGTAGGGTAAGTACTGGACTCCTAATAGCAAGGTAGTCATTTCAGACCCACCAGCCACTCTGCAGGACAAAGACGATGCTTTCTGCTCCATAAAGATTTAAAGCCTCAGAAACCCTACATAGGGTTACTGTGAGTCAGAATCCACTCAATGCGTTATGATTACTTCCTTAAAATGAGCTGTTGGACTTGTTGGAACCAGCATATAAAATTACAAAATTGTAATTCCTATGTGGTGCTATAGGATAATGCACTGGACCGCAAGGTCAGTTTGAACTGCAAGGTTGATTGTTAAAATCCAAAAACTGCTTCTTGGAAACCCTGTTGTTGTTGTTGTTGTTAGTCCCATGGAGTCGGTTCCCACTCATAGTGACCCTGTAGTACAGGGTTTCCGAGGCTGTAAATCTTTACGGGAGCAGAAAGCCTCATCTTTCTCCCGCGGAACAGCTGGTAATTTCAAGCTGCTGACCTGGACGTTAGCAGCCCGATTCGTAACTACTAGGCTATCAGAGCTCCTTACTTGTAAACCCTACACAGGGTCATTTGAGTTAGAACTGACTCAAAGGCACTTAACAACAACAATAACATCACAAAAGTGTGAAAGCACAGTGGTTCTGTGGGATAAGCACTGGACTGTGAGCCACAAGGTCAATGGTTTGAGCCCATCCGCCTCTCCATGGAAGAAAGATGAGGCTTTCTGCTCCTGAAAACATTTAAACCTCAGAAATCCTATACAGTCATAATTGATAACACTTAAAGTGGCAACAGCAACATTGCCAAAGTGTACTCCACACATGTCATAAAGTTTAATACTCCTATCTGTGAGACAATCAAGTGCCAAGATTAAGTCAGATAAACGTTTCTTGAACTTGGAGGAAAAGTTTGACCTCCACTAATAATTCTGGGAATTGCCGGCATGTTCAGGAAAGTGTAATTGACATGGAATAGAGGCAGAGGCCTTTGATGGGAATAGCTTAAGAAACCCAGAGTCTGGATGCTACGTGAGTTATGTGCCTGGCTAAGAACGGTGTTATTCTAAATAGTGCACAGTTCAAAAAAAATCCATGGTAGACTTGGGTTTTCTTCATTGATTTTAATTTGTTTTGAGGATTGCTGGGGTGTTGAAAATTATTTAACCAGGTTGGATTTTTGTTTATGTATCCCAAGTGTGGTGCTCCAGGAATATGCACTCGACCGCAAGCTTGGATTGAACTGCAAGGTTGGTGGGTCAAACTCATCAGCACCTACTCTGAAACCCTAGACAGGCTCACTATGAGTTGGAACCAACTTGATGGCACTAAACAACAGCAATCTCTAAAACAGGACTGATACAAACAACTTTTATAGAATTTCAGTGGGATTAAATGGGGTACTAGACTCAAAATGACTTATACAATGTAAAGTACTATAAACTATAGAAACAATTGCTATTAACTGGCAGTGAGTCAATTTCTGACTTATAGTGACCCTGCGTAGGGTTTCCAAGGCGTGACTGGTGGGTTAGAACCATCAACCTTACAGTTAGCAGTCCAGTGCTGATCCTACAGTGCCATACAAGGATTTCATAGAAACAATACCATCATAATATCTGAGTATTGTGACAGAAACAATAGCATTATAATAATAAGATATCTTAGCTAAAGTTGGCATTGAAGTATCCAGTAGGATTAACTGTCACACTATATTGAATTTCATTTAGAATTTTCCAAATCACTGGTCATTCTAGAGTCAATATCTTATCAACTCATCACAAGATATTAGTGGAAGGAGAAAAACATAGTAGTTGTGCATAACCACCCCACCCAGAGAAGACTGAGTTTGGGAGTCTAGCCACCCATCCTTCTCTTTATTTGTCATTATCATTTTTTGGAAGTCCAATTGTAGCATAATGTCGCTCTTATTGTCAAATGACTTTTCCAAGAATATTTTTAAATGATGTGATGTTTGTTTCCCTTTACAATATCGTTAAGTGTTACATATTGTTGGTAAGTGCTGTTAAGTTGGTTCCAACTCATAGTGACCCTATATAGGATTTAGAAGGAGTATCTGGTGGACTTGAACTGCCAACCTTGTGGTTAGCAGTTCAGAATTTACCTTACAGTGCCACATCACATTATATGCTGCATAGTTATTTCAAAACTTACTTTTTTGAATGAAACATAACTTTTAAGGCTCATTAAACAGGATGTTGACAGTTCTTTTATCCTGAATAAACAGCCCAGTAATAAACATCTTTATTTGCATGAATATGATTATTTCCTTAAGAATAGTTACTGGACTTTGTCAAACCTACATTTAAAGTTACAAAAATTCTAATTTCTATTGCCAAATGTGTTTTAAAAAGGTCATACCATTTAGCACATCTATTTGCGGTGGCATTGTGAGTTAATGTGCTGGACTGTAAAGTCGGTTTGAATTGCAAGGTCGGCAGTTCAAGCTCACCAGCCGCTCCTCTGAAACCCCATACAGAGTCACTATGAGTTGGAATCAACTTGACAGCACTTAACCACAACAACACTACTACATTTCTGCTGAATATTGTAATTTTTTCAATTTTCAAACCTTTGTCCATTTAATAAATGAAATCGTATCTTTTGGTTCTAGTATGCTTTCCTTGGGGTAATAATTGGGCTGAAAACATTTTTATTTGTATTTGTGAGGTTTTGCAGTTTATGTTGACTTTCTTGCATAGTTATTTACTAAAAGCCATACCTTTTGTATAATTCCTTATAAAAATATTAACATATAAACGATACTCATCATAAATAAAAAGATTTATTTAAGAAGACCAACGACAATGTAAACACTTTCGGGATTATCATATGTCCAGACATTGTGCCTAGAAAAGTAGAGAGTAGGTGTAAAGGAGGAAGACCTTAATGAGATTAGCTGATAGTGTCTAAACATGGGCTCTAATAGAGGAACGATCATGAGGATGGTGGCAGTTCTTCATTCGGTTGCACATAGTATCACTATGAGTTGGACTTGACTCGATGGCACTTTACAACAACATTATGTTGATTCTTACTTTTTCCTTACCTTGAAGCTGAGAGAACTTCTTTCCCCTTGATCACTCCAAAGGAATAAACTGATAAGCTAAACTTTTCTTTACACATTATCTGAGGAGGGAAGACTTACGGGTGTGACTAGGGTTAAGACAAAAGTCAACCTGGTACAGCACCTTCGTGGAAGGCTTTCCTGTGTCCATTTAGGGCACCTGATACGATTCCTGATGTTTATATCATTCCATAGGTGAGAATGTAACTTCATGCAGTTTCTTTAATCTATATTGTATTTTGTTTATTGATTAAAATTTTCAACTTGCACATTGAACACAAAGTACCTTTCATAATGAACTATAGATACCAGGTCTTAGAATTGACATTTTCTGCAAGTCATCACGATATGCAATATCTGAAGTTTACAGAAGTATTTTTCTTTTTCTACTTACTTATACAACACACAAGTGTTGACAGTATATATTTTTATGTAGCTTTTTCCTCATTTACTATAAAACAAATCGGTGAATCCAGAACTGCTGTAATCATTGTACACAGTGTATTATATTAGTGTTTTTATCCATCCCTTCTTTTTTAGTCCAAAATATCTTCCTTTTTTTTTTGTTTGAGGAGATAGTCCCACAAGAAGACTAAGCTGCCCAAAGTCAGTTAAACTTTCAGCCAATCAGGTTTCCTACTTGGCAACTCCCAAATGTAGAACTTGGACTTTGCTGAAAGGCCAGTAGGGAGCCAGACCTGGGTCAGCCGCCCTGAGAAGAGGAGCTGAAATGCAGATGGTGCCATCTCCAGAATGTGTCTTCTTTAAGATCAACAAGGTGGTTGTTATTGTTAAGTGCTATTCAGTCAGTTCCGAGTCACAGTGAGCCTGTACAGGGCTTCCGAGGTGCAGCTAGTGGGTTGGAACCACTGACCATGTGGTTCACAGTCCAGTGAACCAGTGTTAACCCTATAGCACCACGCCAGAAGTCCCAACTAGGTAGTAGTGAATGTAAAATTCTCAAGGGAATTGTTGAGCACAGTTGTACCCTACATACATTCTTTTAGTCTCTTTTGTTTGGGTGTTCTTATTCCATGATTAAAACTAGAAAATTAGGGGCTCAAGTTGTTTCAAAGACTCTTGGGGTGCACAAGGTCTGTGGCAATTAGAAAATCTTACACTTGCCAAAGGAGGTGACAGGAAGGAGGTGATGCCAGAGACAATTGCAAATGACACACAGAAATTAAGATTGCCAAACTGTTGCCGACAACCAAGTCAACCACCTGGAAACTAGCCACCTGTTTTCTGAGAGCTTTAGGAAAAACAACTCTAGACAGACAGGAGGGAAAATTCTAGGGGTTATAAATACTAGTCTGAGGACCAAAGGACACACAGTGGTGTCTTGATAAACAGAATACGTGAAAACAAACAAACAAAGCCTCCTGAACACATAAATGCATCATATGAGCAATTAAGAAATCAGAAATGAAGTATTTTATATTGTGATAGTACTTGATAGGAGTCCTGGTGTGGCACTGTGGGTTGAGGCACTGGACTGCAAGGTCAGTTTGAACCACAAAGCTGGCAATTCTAGCTCAGTAGCCACTCCTTGGAAACCCAATACAGGGTTGCCATGAGTTGGAACGCTCTCAATAACACTTAACAACAACAACAACTGTATGTAAAGGATACCTGATGTGGCACTGTAGGATAAGCCCTGGACTGTTAGCCACAAGGTTGTCAGTTGAAACCCACCAGCGACTCATCTAGAAACTCTATACAGGATTGCTATGAGTTAGAACTGACTTGATGGCACTTAACAACAAAAACAAATATATGTAACTGAAGCCCTCATGGCTCTGTGGGTTCAACATTGGGCAAGGTTGACAGTTTAAACCTACTAATCACTCCATGGAAAGGAGCTCTGGTAGCGTAGTGGTTACGAATCGGGCTGTGAACCATAAGGTCAGCGGTTCGAAACTACCAGCTGCTCCACGGGAGAAAGATAAGGCTTTCTACTCCCATAAAGATTTACACCCTTGGAAACCCTGTTACAGGGTCGCTATGGGTCGGAACCGACTCGATGGCACTTAACAACAACAACAATCACTCCATGGAAAAAGGTTGTCTGCTCCTATAAAGATAAAGAGTCTCAGAAACTCTATATAGGGTCACAATGAGTCTGTATGTTCTTGATGGAGGTGGGTTTGGTGTGGGACTATATTCTGGTGCTATGTGTAAAACATTTTTGGTGCTACGTGTAAAGCATTTATTTGCTACTCAAAGGCTTTTGATTGTGTGGATCATCACAAGCTATGCTTCTTTGTCTATGTACACATTTCTCATGAGCACAATTAAGTGTTTCGGAATACTTGTTGTGGAGAATGAGTAATTCGAAACACTTAATTGTGCTCATGAGAAATGTGTACATAGAAAAAGAGGCAGTTGTTCTAACAGAATATGGGAACACTGAATGGTTTAAAATTAGGAAAGGTGTACGACAGGGTTGTATATTTTCACCATACTTATTCAATCTGTGTGCTGAGCAAATAATCTGAGATGTTGGATTTTATGAAGAAGAACATGGCATTAGGATTGGAGGAACATTCATTAACAACCTGTGATATGCAGATGATACAACCTTGCTTGCTGAAAATGAAGAGGACTTAAAATATTTACTGATGAAGATCAAAGACCACAGTCTTTGGTGTGGGTTGCACTTCAATGTAAAGAACCTCCAAACCCTCACCACTGGACCAATAAATAACATCCATATAAATGGAGAAAAGAATGGCGTTGTCAAAGACTTTATTTTGCTCGGTTCAACCATCAACAGTAATTGAAGCAGCAGTCAAGAAATCAAACGATGTATTGCATTAGGCAAATCTGCTGCACAAGACCCCTTAAAGTATTCAAGAGTAAAGATGTCAGTTTGAGAACTGAAGGGCACCTGATGCAAGCCATGGTATTTTCAATAACCTCACATGCATGTGAAAGTTGGACAGTGAGTAAGGAAAACTGCAGATGAATTGATGCATTTGAGCTACGGAGTTTGAGGAGAATATTAAAAGTACCATGGACTGCTAAAAGAACAAACTTATCTGTGTTGGAAGAAGTACAGCTAGAACGGTTCCTGGAAGACAGGCTGGCCAAACTTTGTCTCTCATACTTCAGACATACTGTCAGGAGGGACCAGTCACTGGAGAAGGATATTATGTTTGGTAAAATGGAGGGCCGGCGAAAAGAAGAAGACTCAAAACGAGATGGACTAGCATAGTTATGGGCTCGTACCTTGAGCAGAGATGGGCTCAAATGTAGCAACGATTGTGAGGTTGGCACAGGACCGGGCAGTGTTTTGTTTTATTGTGCATATGGTCACTATGAGTCAGTTGTGACTTGATGGCACCAAACAACAACAATATATGTAAAACAAATCCTTAAAAATGTAACTGCATACCATGCAAACTTCGTAGTTTTGTTTGCAGGCATCCAGAAGTTTTCCAAAAATATTGATCAAGTTTATGATTGCATTTTTACCTAAATTACTCTTGTAAATATTATGTTTTTGGATTTCAACTTCAGTCTAAAATTAGCAGTCAAATTACAGTATAATTTTAAATGTTTGAAGTGGAGTTTGCCCCCACATTAGCTTCCCTTAACGCCAGTCATTGTACCATTTATTTATATCTTGAGATCTTTGAACTTCGAAAGTTCTTAGTAAAATCAAAACATATCTAAAAATCCCTGAGGTTATGTGAATTGCAATAAGAAATGCATAGCTCTGAAGAAAGGGTGGGTTGTTTGGTGATGGTGGAGCTTGGGTGTCTTTAAGTACTGATTTCACATATTTTGAAATTTTATAGAAAGTCTACCCTGTCAAACTTACCTTATATTTTTATAATAAGATATTGAGCCATACTGTTCACCCACAGCTTTTAAACACATCCACAAGGTAATTGTACAAAACCTCTCTATCTCAAATTGATGTTGAAGATCCCTTATCAAATCACTTTTCCAACAGTCTTTTTTATTAAATCTCCTAAATATGTTCTCAGAATTCCTCTAAACTAATAAGATAATCAGACAGTGTTTGTGGGAGCTCACTAAAGTATTTCTTTAATAATATTGTTAGGGTCCTCACTTTTCAGTTATCAATAGTCTCATCATTTCATATATAAATAAATCACACAGCTAATATACTCAGTACAGTTGACTTTTCATTTGATGTGCATTACTCTTTTCTTTCTAATATTCCATTTATCCTTCTAGCACGAGAATATGTGGTATGTTTTGGGAAATGAATCTTTATTAAAAGATAGAAATTTAAACTTATCATGAAACGAGTGATTCGAATGTAGTGTTCTAGTCAGTTGTTAACTTATCTCAGACTGTTGCTTAATATAGCCATCTATACATATAGTTATATTTTGGCTGCACAATTCTTTCACCACTCGATTAGCAAATATTTAGCAAATGTCTTCTCAATGAAAGGCATTGTGCTAAATGATATGAGGGGCAGAAAAAAATATCAGCCCTCAAGATATTGACAATCTGGAGAGGGTGTAGATCTCATGCATTAATTACGAAAGGTACCATATGGGAAATGCCAGCTGAGTAGGGCAGCTAATACATCTCATGAGATGAGCTCATGGTCTTGCGGTGGTTAGGGACGGCTGCCCAGGAGAGTTAGAGACCCTTGAGATATGATCAGGATTTTATGATGTTAAAAGAAGGAGTAAGAGCATGAGAACACAATGGAAGTGGGAGGCACAAGGAAAATTCTAGAGCTGCCTAATATGGTAGGTACCAGCTGCATGTTGAACTATGGCTAGTCTGAATTAAGACTCAGTATGAAATATTTCACGTGAAATATTTCCTGACTTTTTGTAGTTTACTACATGTTAAAATGAAAATAGTTGGTTAGAGATAATGTTCTCATTAAATTTGATTTTAGTGGTTTCTTTCTGCCTATGGTAATGAGGTTACAAGAAATTTTGAATTACATATGTGACTTGCTTGTGTGGTTTCTATGATATTTCTATTGAGTTGTGTCAAGAGATATTCTAACCTATTCCCAGGGACTGTTTTCTTTGGGTTATGTTGTTGGGCAAAGCTCAAAGTGTTAGAGTATGCACAGCTGGGTTAGAAATGCTTATAAATATAGTTATGTCTATGCTTCAAGACACATAGGATCTAGTAATCTCACCTCTAAATATCTATCCTTAAAAACACGGATAAATAGATGAAAATTGCACCATGTATACCAAAGTGAAAATCTCATCAATTTAAATGCCAGTCAGCAGACAATGGTTAAATCATTAGTGTCTGTATTATGGAAACCTAGGGAACAATGTAAAAGAAGGGTGTACTGAAATAAAAGATCAACAAGAAATCTTTGAAAGGAAGCACTCTATTTATAATAATTCCATACAGTGTTTAATAGTTAGAGACCTATTTATATGCAATAAAAATGCAGTTTTGGAGTGTGTCTCTATTGATCCATCTATCATTTATTAGCTGTCAATTTAACTATTCATCTATCCAACGTATATCTACATAAGTCGTGGCATAGAATCTTAGTAAAGACATATACAAAAATGACCATGAGGAGGATACAGGGAAATTAGGGGTGCTGCTACTGAATTTTGCTGCACCAAATTGTTTGATTTTTGAAACAATAATGCATTCATTAAATAGTTGCATAAGTAAGAATTTTAACTATATTAGTATTGGAGGAGTTCTTGAGTCCAGCATGTGGTAGGACTTTCACGCCAGACAAAATAGCATATTCTAAAACAGAAAGTTGTTGTTTTTTTCCTTAATTGCCATTGAGTTGGTTATGACTCACAGTGACCCTGTATAATGTTTCCAAGGAGTGGTTGGTGAGTTTGAACCACCTACCTTGTGGTTCAACCCAACCATTCATTTGTAAATGTAAAGAGGTAAGGAATATTACACATGCCATTTTATGTAAAGCATCACGGTTAGAAAGGACTAGAGACTAGAAACATGGAGAGTAATTATGACCCATTTGAAGTAGCGCACTAGCTGACAGGGATGGAGTCAAGCAGATTGTGGCAGTAGGGGGAGTTGATATGATGCCAGAGACAAATTAAGAGAAGACTCAGGATTCAGAAACTGAGTAGGCATGGAGATTGGAAGAGAGATGAGTGAAAATGTCTGTTATTATACCCTGAGGAGCTTGAGAGATGAATGGTGCAATCAATAGAAGTAAGTCAGTTAGGCCATGGGGGACTTCTTAGTTAGGAGAGGTTTTAAAGCCTTGGAATGTTTTCTAGAGGTAGAGTTTGGATGATGATTACTCTCTCAGTAGAGTGAAGAATGTAGGAGCAAGTAGAGATCTGAGTGTGAGATAATGGGGGGAGGGGGGAGGGAGTGCATGCACAAGGAACTGAAACGAAGGCTTTGACAGAGCCGGCATAGAATTTAGGGTGGGGAATGGTCACATTGATTATAGTGATTTGATCACTAACTTGGTAGGAGTGAACATTGAAGTGAAGGTGGTAAGATTTCCATGATTATTTTCTAGTGTAAGGCTAGAGCCAGGAATGGAACATGAGGAATGCTCACATTTAGTGACAGGGGAGGATGTCCTACAAAGACAGAGTGAGTAGTCACGGGTATGGGAAGAGAACAAAGACAATGTGGGATCATGGAAACTGAGGAAGACAAAAGACTATGGAAGAGGGACTAGCGACTAGAGGAAAATGTTTTCAGAAATGCATAAAAGAATGAAGATGGTATTTTACTATTTTAGCATCAAAATATTACCTGGCAGGAATATAATCTTCCACCATGAAATCTAAGAAAGACCAGATGTTCTGTGATCTGTCTTTCTTCTTTTGGATCACATAGGCCACACGTGGGTGTTTACTCTAGATATATATGCCTTTTCCTCATTCTTTGGTCAGCATTCCTATCCCATAAACTTTTTGCTGCATGCTGTCAGATTTATTGCTTCCTGGAACATTTAATATCTGTATCCTCAATCAGCACTTATCAGAGACTGCGTAATGTTATCTGTTCTACATACTATGTCTTCTGACTCCAAAACTATATTTGTTCTTGAAACTCCTCCTTGTTGCCTCCCTAGGATTGTCTTTAATACTTGAAATAGTCCATGCTCAGAGGAAATAGAGCTAATAAAGAAAGATTCAGAGCCTAGGCAGGCAAGAATAATTAATCTGGACTGTTGAGAATCACGTTGCTCCCAAGAACCAAAATCACTTGGGTTTTTACTTTCCTATCAGTTCTTACTCTTTGTTTTGCTTTAGATCTTTTATTGTGGTTTAAGAGTAGAGCTTATATTGCTGTATTGATTTATTCAGCAAAATACAATATATTTAGAAGGTTATAAAAATGAACCTATTATGTATCCTGCAAGTCTCATATTACAATTTGCTGTAGTTAGGCATCAACAAGTCAATTACAACTCAGAGCAACTTCATGTGACAGAGAAGAACTTCTCCGTAGAGTTTTCTAGATACTTTTTAAGGAAACAGGTCTACAAGTGTTTCTCCCAGAGAGTGCTAGGTGAATTTGAACCAGAAACTTTAGGTAAACAATTGAGTGCTTAAATGCTACATCACCAAATCTCCTTTATTACAATTGGCCACATTATTAAGAGGGACGTGTCCCTGGAGAAAGGCATCATGCTTAGTAAAGCAGAGAGCCTGCCCAATAAAGGAAGACCCTCAGTAAGATGGAGCAACACCATGGCTGCAGTGATGGCCTCAAACATGGCAACGGTTGCAAGGATGGTACAGCCCTGGGCAACGTTCATTGTTGTGTGCATAGGGTTGCTATGAGTTGAGACAAACTTGAAAGTATCTAAACAATAACAACAACAACATATATTTAATATCGATCTTCCATATCTAACGGTAAGACCCTAGAGGGAAGGTATTGGTTATTAGTCATCTATCAACAACTGGATTCTTAATGTCCAGAAGGTTCTTGGCACAGGTTAGGCTTTCCACTCTTACTTGTTGACTGAACATGTAAACCAAAGTATCCATTCCATCCTCATGAATGGAGTTTGCAGATGTAATGCTGGCCGTTGGTAGTTGCCATTGAGTTGGCTCTGACACATGGAAACTCTGTGTATAATGGATGAGATGCTGTTCAGTTCCAGTTCTGTCTCATTTTCATGATCATTGGTGCATTTGAGTCCACTGGATGATTCAAAAAGAAGACAAAATGTGTGCACAAATAGAGTCCAGATAAGAAAGCAATGCCCGACAAAAGAAGTAGTCAGATAGAGGATGCCAGTAAAGAGTTAAATGTTGTCCAGGAAGAAGGGGACAAAGCTTCCTAAGGAAGCTGGCATTCAAGCAAGGTCAGAAGGAGGGTAGAATTGAGTGAAAATGGGGCGGTTTGCTAAAGGGAGGAGTGCCGATTGGTCTTACCTAAGGCTTTGCATTCCTTTCTATCTGTTAAGAAATTCATTTACACTCCATGTCTGCTTAGTCTTTACTTGAAATCCTCTGATCATTTTCCCATTTACAAAAGCTTCCCCTCCCCTCCATTAAAAATGTCTTACAATATGTAGTAGCACAGCCGAGTTTTATTTTAAGGACAATGGCATTTTTACCTCCTGTTTGGTGTGAGGGTCTGTGGGTTTCAAGAGATGAGAAAAGAGAGTTTCCAGCTGCCACATCCGAACAAAACCCCTGAAAATGATGCATGCACCCATTTGCACCTAACTCCATATTTGGAAAGTGATCTTTTTGAAATGAGGATCGTAAATAGCTCCTGCTTCTGAACACTGCCTCGGCTTTCCATGGTGTGATTTTGCTAGCTGGGTGCTGACGCAGCTCTCAGCATTAACGACAGCCAGAGGTATCTCTAGGGCTGGTATCGTCCATTGTGGTACCTCATGGCACCACTGGCCTCTCCCCAGACCAGACCATACCAAATCCTCAGCCATGTGTCCTGTACTATGTTTCTGGTAAATCTAATTGCCAGGTGTCACTGAATGTAAGTGACATGAGCAACTAGCAGAGTCAACATTACACATTTAAATCACAATGGCATGTGCAGAGGAAACCATGTGACTCAAAATGTCATCATAATTGGGTAATGATGACCTGCTTTGACTGGAGCACATTGTTGTTGTATGCCATCGGTTCTGATTCACAGCGACCCTCTATAGGGTTTCCAAGGCTGCAAATCTTTATGGAAGCAGAAAGCTTCTTTCCCCCATGGAGGGGCTGGTGGGTTTGAACTGCTGGCCCTGTGCTTAACAATCCAAATGATAACTCACTAAGCTACTAGGGCTCCATAGGACATTTGTGGTGATAGTGTTTGTGTGTTTATTGGTTCTGACTCAGAACGACCCTATATAGGTTTTCTGAGTCTGTAAATCTATGGGAGAAAGCAGAAAGCATCATCTTTCTTCCACGGATCAACTGGTAGGTTTGAACTACTGACCTAGTGGTTACCAGACCAACTTGTAATCCACTATCCTACCAGGTAAGGAGCTCTGGTAGCGTAGTCGTTATGAATCGGGCTGCGGACCTTAAGGTCAGCGGTTCGAAACTACCAGCTGCTCCGCGGGAGAAAGATGAGGCTTTCTACTCCCGTAAAGATTTACACCCTCGGAAACCCTGTACAGGGTCGCTATGGGTCGGAACCGACTCGACGGCACTTAACAACAACACAACAATCCTACCAGGTAGCTTAGTGCATTAGATGGTTCAAAAAGTAAATTAACATAGAGTTTTAGCCTTGTAGGTATGTTGATTCATGTAAGTCTTAGTTTCAAAAGATATTTTTTGTTGTTACAACTAAGCAGGGACATTTTTATTTAAAAAATAAATGAATTCCTGCTGAAACCGCACAAAAATTTTAGACACTCATTTTGGTGTCCTTCCCTCCGACAGTGCCAACTGAGGCCATCCTCATACCTCAGCTGTTGGAGCGCCCCCTAGTGATGCCACTGGTGTGAGCCTGCCTTTGAACTATCAAAGATTTCATCCCAATAATAAAAAGAGGAGCTCTAGTAGTATAGTGGTTACGAGTCAGGCAGCAAATCTCATGGTCAGCAGTTCGAAACTACCAGCCATTACGTGGGAAAAAGATGAAGTTTTCTGCTCCCGTAAAGATTCACAGCCTCGGATGCCCTATACAGGTTGGTATGAGTCAGAACTGATTCCACAGCACATAACCACCACCATACAAAAGCACAAGGAGCCCTGGTAGTGTAGTGGATTACACATTAGACTGCAAGGTCAGCAGTTCAAATCTACACTCTGCTCCTCAGGAGAAAGGTGAGGCTTTCTGCTTCAGTAAAGATTTACAACCTCAGAAACCCTATACAAGCTCACTATGTATCAACACTCACAGAAGCAGCAATCAAGAGATCAGACGATGTACTGCATTAGGCAAATCTGCTGCACAGGAACTTTTTAAAGTATTGAAGAGCAGAGATGTCAGCTTGAGGACTAAGGTGCGCCTGACCCAGGCCATGGTATTTTCAATAACCTCATATGCATGCGAAAGCTGGGCAGTGAATAAGGAAGATCGTAGAAGAATTGATGCCTTTGAGTTGCGGTGTTGGAGGAGAATACTGAAAGTGCCATGGGCTGCCAAAAGAACCCATAGATCTATTTTGGAAGAAGTGCAGCCAGAGTGCTCCTTGGAGGCCAAGATGGCTAGGTTTCATCTCTCATACTTTGGACACATTGTCCGGAGAGAACAGTCACTGGAGAAGGATGTCATGCTGGGTAAAGTGGAGGGTCAGAGAAAAAGAGGAAGACCCCTAATGAGATGGATTGGCCAGGTGGCATCATTGATGGCGTCAAGTGTGGCGGCAGTAGTGAGGTTGGCCCAGGATTGGACACTGTTTCGTTCTGCTGTGCATGGGGTTGCTATGAGTCGGTTCTGACTCGATGGCACCTGACAACAACAACAATGAATCAGAGCCAACCTGACAACACACAACCCCCACCACCATATAAAAGCCCAGAGGCCTTGGTTTTACTAAGCTGAAGTGGATATGGAATGGGCAACCAAGATGCAGAAATGATGTAGGAGGGAACAGAGAAGTGGCAAATGTCCCCTCCATCTCCCAGGACAGCAAGAAATGTTCCGTATCTCTGGGCGATACCCTGAAAAGAATAGGCAAAATAGAGGTGGAGAAACACTAGATATAATATGGAGGGCATGCTGTTTTCTGCTGTGGCACTGTGTGATAAAGCACAGGACCACAAGGTTGATTTAAAGCATACGGTTGGTGGTTCAAGCTCACCAGCTGCTCCTTGGAAACTCTATACAGGGTTGCTATGAGTCAGAACTGACTCAACAGCACTTACCAATAACAACAGGCTGTGAAGAGCTTTGTCCCACCTCTCCCCTTTACTAGTTTTTTTGTTAGCACTGGATGGCTAACCAAAAGGTCTGTAGTTCAAAACCAACAGCCACTCTTGGAAACCCTACCCAGGGTCACTTTGAGTCAGAACCCACCTAATAGCACTTAACAACAATACATAACAACTGTCTGAGTGGTATCATGGTTCATGAGCTCAGCTGCCAACTGAAAGACTCAGAACTCAAGTCTACCCAGAGACCCCTATGGAGAAAGGTCTAAGGAACCTACTTGTAAAATATCGGCCATGGAAAACTCTATGGAGCACAGTTCTATTCTTACACACAGGGTAACCATGAGTCATGATTGATTTGAAGGCTTTTCTGTTGCGGGATATTTCCAAGTCCAGGGTCCGGTCAGCCACTGGCATCTCTAAGGGGGAGCTTGGGGTTCCAGCTGCATTGAATATTGTCAGAGAAGGTGACACCAAATGACTGTCTGTAAAGTTTTGTGCAGTGTAGCAGCAGAAATTTATTATTTTTTTTCTAAAAATATCCCCGTAGTTAGTATTACTTATAACAACAAAAACATCTTCTTAAGCCCAGTTTATGTGTATCAATGTATCTACTAGACTAAGAGTCTATGCTACTTTACTTTTGAGCCTTCTAATACATTCAGGCCAGAATTGTCACTATTACTTAATTACGATGATGCATTGAATCACATGGCTTCATCAACACATGCTATAAACATTTGCTGTTGTTTTCCTGGCTTCTGGTATTTTTACAATCATTGATTTTGTCAAACTTTCTGGCATTTCAACTACAAAATTGTGGTAAGTAGTATTTGTGAACCTGCATCAATAACTTTTTTTGAGAATGAAGTAGTAATTTAGGAAAAAAAACAGCAAAAACATTTTTAAAAAGCTTCCAATCAACTACTAATAAATAATATAACCAATAATGCCATTCGATGAAGAATGATTTTACAAAACATAGTCACATAATCTAATAAACACTATATTTAAGCAACTTATAATGATATTGATCAAATATTTGTCTATGCTTAACATTGATAACAAACATTACTAAGGACTCTTTAGGCTCTGGGATGGGAGGAGGTTGACAGTGGTGGTGTTGCGGTGCGGTTGGCACCGTGAGTTACAGCACTGGGTGACACCAACATTCACGACACCGCTGCTGCAAATGACACCAAAGAGCCCATGTCCATTTCCTGTTATGAGGACTTGAGATGATGTCCATAAATCTAGTAGGTTCTTAAGCAATGTAGATGTCTTTCCTTCTAGTTTGTCTTTCTTTCCTTTTACAGAGTGACTAGGAAGACTTCTCCACAGGGACTCCTCAGGCCAGCAGACTCACTTTGGAATGTGGGCTGCCTTTGCTTTCTCTGTGAGGATCATACTAATCACCCACCATGTCTAGCATTCCTGCATGCATTTGTCCTTTCAACATGGAGAGGCTTTTGTAAGCCAGGATGGCTGGCTGCCCTCTTCCCTTGGGTTCCACCCTTGAATGTCTTTTGTCATTGGACAATCTGGCAGTCATCAAGAGAGTGTTTTCAGACAAAGCAATTCCTTTTTCAAGGATATGACAAGATTAGAAACACAAACTTTTGTTGTTGGAGAGGCCCTCGGACAGCATCGAATCAAATCTCCTCATACAGATGAGGAAACAAAAGTCTAAACAAAGAAATAGCTGACTTTCCTGTAACGTAGGGAAAGCTAATTGATGCATTAAAAATAGAACTCTGATTTCTGCTGCCTAGCCAGGGGTCTCCCCAATCATTCTCACACCTCTCAAAGAGAAGCATCTTTCCAGCAGGGCAGGCCACCACGGTAAACCCAAATGCCACATGTAAGCCAAGCTACAAGAAATCTGCAGGGATATTTTTTATATAATGATTCTCACTGTGCATATCTTTTGGAACATATTAGAGATAACCACTTACACACATAATGAAACACACACACACACACACTTTCTCTCTGCTCTCTATTCTCTCTTGTGTTGAGTTAGTTGCCCAGGTGTCCCATTTAATGACTGCAGTGTCTTTGGATTGAGCATCCTGAGGTTTTGCTGTTGGGGCTGCAGTATGCAAATGGACTGGAGTCAATCGTACCTGATTTTCTAAATTGCCTTAGCTATAACAATTCTCCCACCCGGTAATAAGCCATTGAAATCAAACAATGGGATTGATTACACATTCCTCACTCTGGGGAAACTCCATTAGTTTTACCTGAATAAAAACTGCAGCACAGAGCCTAATTTGGGGTAAGTAGTGTACAAAATTCTTCAGGAAGCACAGTAAAAATAAGTTTGCAAAAGCTTAAACATTATTCCTTAGCCCCAGGGAATATTAAGCAAACAGACTTTTATTTACAAGTCACATGAAGGAAAGCATAATGACATGCTTGAGTCTTATGCAGCGTAGCCCAGGCTGGGAGAAGTCACAGTCTACTTCAGCTCTTGGGACAGAGTGGTTGACAGGGTGAATTCAGGAACCACTTCAATTTTGGTAGAAATCCACATGATTAAAGTAACGTCTCTAGGTTGGTATTTTCCAATTTCAAGCCACAGATAACTAGCAGCTGAGAGAGTTGAAGGAGAGTTCCAGCTTTTCCATTCATTGGACAAGTAACTTTAGGGAAACTAACCTCGTTCAATCTCAAATTGCTGATATTCAACTTGAGTTTAAAGGTACTTGCTGTACTTGTCTTCCAAAGTTGCTGTAAAGATCAAATGAAACCACATACAAAAGTGACATATGAACTGGCAAGTACATTGCAAATGAAGAATAGATGCATTCAAATTGCAGTGTTAGCTAGGAATATTGAAGAAACGCTGGACTTCCAGAAGAATGAACACCTCTGTTTTAGAAGAAACAACTAAAATGGTCTTTAAAGGTGAGGATTGAAACTTTGGCTCACTTACTTTAGACATGTTAACCAGACATGTTAACAGAAAGACCAATCACCAGAGAAAGACAACAGCGTTGGTAATGGAATGAGTCAGTCTTGTCCAACACCATCATTCAAATGAATCAATTAGTCTATAGTTTTCCTTATTCACTGTCCAAATTTCACATGCATATGATATATTGAAAATACTATGGCTTGTGCCAGGTGCACCTTACTGGTATCTTTACTCTTGAACACTTTAAAAGAGTCTTTTGCAGCAGATTTGCCAAATGCAATATGTCCTTTGATTTCTTGATTGCTGCTTCCATGAGTGTTGATAATGGATCCCAGCAAAATGAAGTCGTTGACAGCTTCAATCTTTTCTCCATTTATCATGATGGTCTGATTGTGAGCAATTTTGTTTTCTTTACAATGAGGTGGAGTCCATACTTTAGATGGTAGTCAGTCTTTGATCTTCATTAGTAAATATCATCTGCATATCACAGATTTTTAATGAGTCTTTTTCCAATCCTATGCCATGTTCTTCTTCTATAATCCAGCATCTTGGACTGAATACATATGGTGAAAGGATACAACCCTAGAGAACACCTTTCCTGATTTTAAACCATTTAGTACCCCCTTGTTCGGTTCAAAGGACTGTCTCTTGGTCTATGTACAATTTCCTCATGACCACAATTCAATGTTCTGGAACATCATTCTTCATAATATTATCCATAACTTGTCAAGATTCACACAGTCACAGCCTTTGTATAGTCAATAAAGCTCAAGTAAACATCTTTCTGGTATTCCTTTCATTCAAGATATACTGATGTCAAATATGATACTCTTAGTTCGTCTTCTTCTGAACCGGCTTTAATTTCTCTGTTCCATGTTGATGTACTGCTGCAGCCTTTAAAAAATTATCTTCAGAAAAATTTTACTTACTGTGAAATTAAAAATATTGTTTGATGCTTTCTGCATTCTTTTGAGTCACCTCTCTTTGGAATGGACACAAATATAGATCTCTTCTAATCCATTGGCCAGGTAGATGTCTTTCAAATTCTTGGCATAGATTAGTGAGTACCTCCAGTGCTGCATCAGTTTTTTTGAAAGATTTCAATTTATATTCAATAGATTCCTGGATAGTTGTTTTTCACCAATGCCCTTAGTGCATCTTAGACTTCTTTCTTCACTACCATTGGCTCTTGATCATATGCTACATCTTGAAATGGTTGAACATTGACCATTTCTTTTTGGTACAGTGACTCTGTTTTGCCCATAGAATCCTTCAGTACTGCAAGCTAAGGCCTGAGCCTGTAGGATTTCATAAAAATCAGACTCTCCTAGGCTCTGCAGTAGAAAGCAAGCTGCATTTTTTCTAGGATTGTTCATTCAGAAGCTTTCAGAGGCTGTCTTGTTGAATTGATCACAGGAAGTCCAGGAGTTTTTGGTCCTTCATTTTAAACTAGCTATGAGCTCAATCTGGTACTTAGTTTAATAAATCTGTTGAGCAGATTGAAGAGGAAGAACTTAGAAGGTGTGAATTGCCTTTATTATTCAGAGGGAGGTGAGATGTTTAAAGACCATAGATGGCAGTTTAAATGCTTAGTTGCTAACTATTTCTTTGTTTAACTATAAACATTCAACTAATGTGCTTACTGCCTTTGAAACTTAAATACAAAATAGGTTATTCTATAGTTGACTAAAGCCAAGGTTTTAGAGTTTCAATTGACTCACTCACTAATATTGTTTCTCTTCTACCTTTCAAGGAAAGCTCTGAGTCACTAACCATAATCCTCCATTGATCTCTGACTAGGGTGATTTTCACTGTTTGCAAAGTTTTCTGGAAATTAACAAATGCTGGGCAGTCTGCATGGGAATGGGGTTTTCCAGAACCTCATCTAATCAATGACTTAAAAAAAACAAAAACAAAAAATTATCTGATCAACAGAGGAAGCATTTAAAATAGCTTATACAAACAAAATCAAATAAATCAAGTAAAATAAAATATGTGAAGAAATTGAGATGAACAATAATGATTAAAAAATTAAGTGTATAACTGTTACAACCAACAGGAATGAGGACTAATGTGATACCTTGGATGGGATTCCCAAACAGGAAAAGCTAAGGAAATCTGAATAAAAATATACACTTCAGCAAATAATAATGTTATTGCTATTTTTATGATAATAATAATCGTATGGCTGTTTTTGTTGGGTACCATCTATTCATTCCAGCTCATAGTGACATCATGTGATAGAGTAGAACTTGCCATAGAATTTGCCAAACTGTGGTACTACCGAATAAGCATTGAACTGTTAAATGTGAGGTTGGCAATTCATATCCACCAACCTCACAGTTAGCAGTTCAAGAAAAAGCTGAGTCTCTATGCTCCTGATGTGGCACTATCAGGTAAGCACTGGACTGCAAGGTCAGTTTGAACCCCAGGGTTGGTGATTTAAACTTGCCAGCTGCTCTTGGAAACCCTATTCAGGGTGGCTATGAGTTAGAGCCAACTCCATGGCACCTAACAGCAACAACAAAACCTTTATAGCCTTGTCCTTTGCCCCAGTGAATAGTCACTCTTGTAAAAGGTGGCACATTCCTTTGGGGAAGGCTGGGAGAAAGATTTACAGCTGGTAGCGCAGTGGGTTCCTGCCTCACTATGAGTTGGAATTGACTAAGGAGTAGTGGGTTTGGGTAATCTTTCTAGGTGGGTTTGAACTGCCAACATTTTGGTTAGCAGTCAAGTGCGTAACATTTATGCCACCAGGATTTCTTAATGTATCAATGTTGTTGTTGTTGTTGTTAAGTGCCGTCGAGTTCGTTCCTACCCATGGAAACCCATATAAGATTTCTGAGGAACGACTGGTGGATTTGAACTGCCAACCTTGTCCATTAATTACAAGAAATGCACCATACTAAAGTTAGGCTTTAAAAACAGTGAAAATTGGGTACGGCATCTCTCTGCTCATGAGGCTGAGGTCTAGTGGGAGAGACAGACATTCAATTATCAAGCATGCACATCACCATGTAACTCTTGGTAAGGGTTATGGTAAGTAAAGGATACATACCATGTAAAGGACTCAGCTAAAAGTAAAATCAAAAGTGGTTTATTGAGGGATCGAGTAATTTGCGAATCAGGGTAGCACAAAGATGCCACATAGCTACAAAGAGCTCCATCAGTCAGATACATTAAAATATCAGGAACTAACAGTTTGAAATATTTGGATTGGCTAGTTAACGTAAACTTCCAGTTGGTTTGTTTTTGTTGTTGTTGTTAGGTGCGTTCGACTACAGACTCCTAGTGACTTTATGCACAACAGAACACAGCACTGTCCCAGTCCTGCGCCAACCTCACAATCATTGCTACTATTTCATTGGAGGTCTTCCTCTTTCTTTCTGACCCTCTGGTTTCCTTCTTCAGGGACTGGTGCCTCCTGATAATACGTCCGAAGTATGAGAGACAAAGTCTGGCCAGCCTGGCTTCTAAGGAGTATTTTGGCTGTACTTCTTCCAAGACAGATTGGTTTGTTCTTTTGGCTGTCTAGGGAACTTTTAATATTCTCCCCCAACAGTAAAAAGCATCAATTCTTCTATAGTCTTCTATATTCACTGTCCAACTTTCAAATGCATATGTGCTCTTTGATTTTCATCAGTAAGTATTTTAAGTCCTCTTCACTTTCAGCAAGCAAGGTTTTATCATTGGAATATCACAGGTTGTTAATGAGTCTTTCTTCAATCCTGATGCCACATTCGCCTTCATATAATCCAGTTTCTTGGATTATTTGCTCAGCATACAGATTTAATAAGTCTGGTGAAAGAATACAACCCTATTTCACACCTTTCCTAATTTTAAATCATTCAATATTCCCTTGTTCGGTTTGAACCATTGACTCTTGATCTATGTACAGGCTTCTCATGATCACAATTAAGTGTTCCCGAATACTCAGTCTCTGCAATGTTGTCCATAGCTTGTCGTGATCCACATACTCAAAAGCCTTTGCATAGTCAATGAAACACAGGTAAACATCTTTCTGCTATTCTCTGCTTTCAGCCAAGATCCATGTGACATCAGCAATTTTATCCCTCATCTGAGGGCCTCTTCTGAATCTGTTGTGAACCTCTGGCAGCTTCCTGTCAATGTACTGCTGCAGTCATTTTTGAGTTATCTTTAGCAAACTTCTATTTGCTTGCAACATTAATGACATTATCTCATGATTTCTGCATTCCATTGGGTCATCTCTCTTTAGAATGGGCATAAATATGCATCGCTTTCAATTAGTTGACCAGGTAACTGTCTCCCAAATTTCTTGGCATAGACAAGTGAGTTCCACATCAATTTGTTGAAAGATTTCAATTTGTATCCCATCAATTCCTGGAGCCTTGCTCTTTACCAATGTCGTCAGTGCACCTTCAACTTCTTCCTTCAATATCATTGGCCCTTGATCATATGCTGTTTCATGAGATGGCTGAACATCGATCATTTCTTTTTTGGTACAGTGACCCTGTGTATCCTTCCATCTTTTTTCTTCCTTTATTTTTTTAAAAGTTTATATTGTGAATTGAGTGATAGTTTACATGGGAGAACATCAGCTTTACATTCATCCTATCATATTTCATTTCATTGTAATGATTACAATCCCCTCCATGCATCATCCTTCAACAGTATCTGCTTCTATTCCCTCTGTATTTTTTGGAAGTACACTGAAGCACTCAGGAATATATAACCATTCAAACAACCAAGGGTACACCCCGAAAGCCTGCCCTCCAGCTGTCAGCACACAGCCCCTCTCCCTCCCTGAGTCCAGAGTCCCCAGATGGTCCATCTCTCCATGTCATCGTCTTTGCCTCCATCTCTCGCATCACTGCTTCTGTGGGTAGGGTCCCACACTCCGCTCTTCCCCCTTGATTGTCCCAGAGTCCTCTGCTTCTGGACCGCAAGATCCTTCCATCTTCTTCTGATGCTCTCTGCATCAATCAATATTTTGCCCATAGAATCTTTCAATATTACAAGTTTAGGCTTGATTTTTTTCCTTCAGTTCCCTCAGCTTGGTAAATGTTAAGCATGTTCTTCTGTTTTGGTTTTCTGACTCTAGATCTTTGTACATTTCATTATAATATTTAACTTTGTCTTCTCAAGCTGACATTTGAAATTTCACATTCAGCTCTTTTCCTTCCTCAATCTTCCATTTCCTATAGCATCTCTATGTCTGATTGGCTTTTTCTTGTAAATCAGTAAGGACACACCCAGGCAAGTTCTTATTAGTTATTGTCATTTCAGTGATGCGTATCCTGAGGGCAAATTGTCCCTCTCTTGTTTACCCATCAACATTATGGGTCACCTTCTCAGAAACATCAGAGCAGAGCCTAGGACACAATGGAGTTGGATAAGACCTTGTGTAAGCACCTAGATTCTGGAGTGCCCTTGCATTTATTGTTGTTGTTATGTGCCATGGAGTCAGTTCTGACTCATAGTGACCCTGTACAGGGTTTCTAAGGCTGTTAGTCTTTATGGGAGGAGGATGCCTCATCTTTCTCCCATGGAACAGCTGGTAGTTTGGAAGTGCTGACCATGAGGTTAGCAGCCGGATTCGTAACCACTACGTTACAAGAGCTCCTTGCCCTTGAATAAGGGGAAACAATACTATGGGAGAAATATAGAAGGCTTATCTCAGGATTAGCATTTAAGCCAGTATCTGAAGAAGAAATCACTGGTCAATGGAGGATGTTGTTGTTGTTGTAAAGTGCCGTCCAGTCAATTCTGACCCATAGCGATCCTGTATAGGGTTTCTGAGGAGCAGCTGGTGAGCTTGAACCACCGATCTTGTAGTTCCAATGGCTTTACAGTGCGGTGCTTTCACCCACAGTGCCACACCAGGACTCCCAATGGAGGATAGAAGAGAGGAAATAATCCAGGCATGGAGAGCAGCCTAGTTCTTGAAGTGAAAAATTTAAAAACATGTATGCCTTTGTATCTGTCTAGGTTGGCAGACTAATGTTTGCTGAATGAAAATTGTGTTTCAGTTTCTCTCTCCATTTGCTATAAACACACACACACCATAAATGTACATATATCCTCCCTTGCACAACATTCTCCTCTTTTGATAAGATGTTGGCATGTCTCTTGCTTGAGCCTGCTCAATTTTTGTTAAGAACAAAGCACATAACAGTCTATAGCAAACACTTTGGCCATTGGGTGTTTTCTCATAACAGAAAGAACTGGGATGCTCCAATTGTTCCTAAAAATGAGGGTTAAACTGGTTTGAACACTAATGTACAATGACTTATTCACTCAGAGGAGTACATTATGGAAGGAGCCCTGGTACCATAGTGGATTATGAGCTGGGCTGCTAACTTCAAGGTCAGTAGGTCAACTCTACCAGCTGGTCCTCAGGAAAAGGATGAGGCTTTACAGCCTTAGGCACCCTACACAAATGCAATACGAGTTGGAATAAATTGAGCACACTTAACAACAACAACAACAACAGTTTTTACAGGGGCAAGGAACAGATTTCTAGACATTTTCTTTCAAAGAGTAGCTGGTAGGTTTGAACACCATTTTGTTAATAATCAAGCCTGTAATTAATACACCCTGAGGACTCCTCAACTGATCTCTAAGAGCTTTCAGTCCAGTGTTGATCCTATAGGGCCACACCGGGACTCCATCTCTAAGACCTTTGTTGCTATTAAGTGCCTTTGAATTGGTTCCAACCCATAGTGACCCTGCATAGGGTTTCTGAGGAGCAGCTGATGAGTTTGAACTGCTAATCTTATGGTTCAAACCCACCTTGTGGTTGAGTGTTTATCCTATAGTGCACGTCAGGACTCCATATCTGAGATTAGCAACTTCATTGCATAGTTAACATCTGAAGATAAAACTCCTCTTGAAATCTGTTCCCTTGCCTTCCCTGTTTTAAAAAGTTTATAAAGTGGCAGAGGGAGGTGGACTAGGAAAAACAGCCACAGCAGAAAGTCAAACATCACCAGAGAATTAGCATTTATACAAAACAGGAAGAGTGGAACAAGTTTGCGTTTACTTTGCTGTTAGGTGCCATTCAGTCAGCTCTCACTCCAGCTCATAACTACTCTAGCTACAACACAATGGCACCCAGTCCAGTCCTTCCCCAACCTCACAATCACTGCTATATTGGAGCCCATTATTGCAGCCAATGTGTCAATCCATCTAGCTGAGTTTTCCTGTTTTTCATAGACCCTCTACTTTACCTGGTATGGTGGTGTAGAATAAGCACTAGACTGCAATGTCATTTTGAACTGCAAGATAGGCAGTTCAAATCCACCAGCCACTCCACAGAAACCCTATCCAGAGTCCCTAGGAGTCAGAGCTGACTTGATGGCAACTTAGCAACAACAATGACTACTTTATCAAGCACGATGTCCTTCTCCAGGGACTGTTGTCGTTAAGTGCCATTGTGTCAGTTCTGACTCATCATGACCCTGTAGAGGGTTTTCAAGGAGTGGCTGGTGGGTTTGAAACACCGACCTGTGGTTAGCACTCCAGTGTTTATTCAACAACGCTACACCAGGACTCCTCTTAAGGGCATGGTCCCTCCTATAACATGCCCAATGTATGTAAGACAAAGTCAGTCTCATTTAAGACAGATTGATTTGTTCTTTTGGAATTCGTGACATACTTGATAATCTTCGCCAACATCAAAATCCTAATGATCAATTCTTTGGTCTTCCTTAGTCATGGTTTAGCTTTCGCATGCCTATGAGTTATAATTAAAGATACCATGACTTGGGTCAGGCCCACCTTAGTCCTCAAAGTGACATCTTTGCTTCAACACCTTAAAGAGGTCTTTCACAACATATTTGCCCATTACAATATATTGCTTGATTTCTTGACTGCTATTTCCACGAACGTTGATTGTGGATTTACGTAAAATGAAACTCTTGACAACTTCAATATATTTCCCTTTCATCATGATGTTGCTTACTGATTCAGTTGCGAGGAGTTTTGTTTTCTTTCTGTTGATCTTCATCAGTAAATGTGTTAAGACTTGGGGAGTTAATTAATTTTGTACTGTGAGAAAGTGAACTTGGAGAATAATAATCTGATCTATTGAAATCTCAAATAAATTATGGTAGACCCTCTAGGCTGACTACCATTTCCATATATGAACTTAAAGTGGATGGGCTAACAGATTGACTGCACCCATCCCCAACATCTTGTTAGCTGGACCTGTTCTGTGGGCAGCCCATATGTCTGGTTGACACATTGTGAGAGTGCATCTTTTCATCTGACAGCATTTTTACGATTACTATTTAATTGGCCAGGAAGCTACAGTTTGAAGAGAGGCAGGCAGAAATGATCATCTATTGATTATCCATCATGTCCTAGACTCACAGACATTGCACCTATGTTGTTGTTGTTGCTATGTGCCACGGAGTTGGTTCTGACTCATAGCGACCCTGTACAGGGTTTCCGAGGCTGTAAATCTTTCTCCCATGGAATAGCTGGTAGTGTCAAACCGCTGATCTTGAAGTTTACAGCCCAATTTGTAACTATTACATATGAGGGAGCCTCAAAATGTTTGTGGAATAATTACATGATTTTTAAATTCCATTTATCCATGAATGCTTTGAAGCCCCCTCATCTCTAACAAGGGTTCATCTTTATAGGTCTACTCAAGGGATACAAAAGTCATGTTTATATTTTCACAAAATGAAGCCTCAGAGAGATTAAGGCTAGAGTTATTTATTAGCCAAGCCAGGATTTTAAACCAATGTTCTGACTCAAATACCAATGCCTTTCTCTCTGGGGCAGTTGCACATGGCAAACTCTCCCTGGCAGATTCTCTAGTGCTTGGTTTAAGGAGTCCTGGTGTGGCGCTATAGGATAGTGTACTACATCGCAAGGTCAGCAGTTCAAATCGACCAGTTGCTCCTCAGAAACACTATACAGGGGGGCTATGAGTCCAAACTGACTCAACAGCACTTAACAACAATAACATGCTTAAAAAAGCAGCACCATATGTGTTGTAGCTTGCACTCTAACAAGGTGTACTGTTATTCTTTGGTAAACAAGGACTAAGTTAGAATCCTAGAGATATTGAAGATGTCAAGTTTAAAAATAAATCCTGAACATTTATACTCAAGTATAGAGAAAAAGAGGAAGACCCCCCCCCAGAGAGATGGATTGGAAAAGTGACAGCAGCAATGGGCGCAAGCGTGGTAACAATGGTGAGGTTGGCCCAATATCAGGCAGTGTTTTCTGTTCTGCTGTGCATAAGGTCGCTATGAGTCAGTACCGACTTGATGGCACCTAATAACAACAGCAACAACATAGCATCCATTAATGCTTTGGACTGCAAAGTCGCTTTGAACTGCAAGGTCGGCAGTTCAAGTTCACCAGTTGTTCCTCAGAAACCCTATACAGGGTAACCTCATATGGATACGAAAGCTGGACAGTGAATAAGGAAGATCGTAGAAGAATTGATGCCTTTGAGTTGTGGTGTTGGAAGAGAATACTGAAAGTGCCATGGACTGCCAAAAGAACCAATAGATCTGTTTTGGAAGAAGTGCAACCAGAGTGCTCCTTGGAGGTCAAGATGGCTAAGCTTCGTCTCTCCTACTTTGGACACATTGTCTAGAGAGAACAGTCGCTGGAGAAGGATGTCATGCTGGGTAAGGTGGAAGGTCAGAGAAAAAGAGGAAGACCCCCAACAAGATGGATCAGCCAGGTGGCATCACTGATGGACTCAAGTGTGGCAGCGGTAGTGAGGTTGGCCCAGGATCGGACATTGTTTCGTTCTGCTGTGCATGGGGTCGCTATGAGTCAGTTCCAACTCGATGGCACCTGACAACAACAACAACAACATGATTCGGAACTGACTCGACGGTACTTAACAACAACAGTGTAGCATCTTAGTCAGATGTGTTACATACTCAACTATGTCCTCTCATAAAGAAACAGGTTGATACCAAACCCTGGTTTTCATAAATTGTTATTGTGATGCGTCATCGAGTAGGTTCTAACCCATAGTGATGCTGTACAGGGTTTCCAAGGAGTGGCTGGTGAGCTTAAATCACCAACCTTGCGGTTCAAACGGACTTTACAGTCCAGTGTATTAACACACAGCGCCACACCAGGACTCCGGTTTTTATAAATAAGATTTCCTAAAAACAACCGATGATTTTTTTTTTTTTTGAAAAATTGTTTATTTTTGTACTTGAAATGATTTAAATGTTGCCCTTCGAATTCATGGCAGTAGGAACATATTTTAGAATTTAAGAAAGCTGAACAGAAGAAAAGATTATCTGTGGCGTGACCATAATCACAGTCAGATCACCTGGTTAAAATAAAACACTGAAAAGAATGAAATGTTCCCTTAAAGCCAACTGAATGCAATTCCGTCATAAAATAGACTGCAAGCTTGTAGCTGATGTTGCTTGCTGAGATCCATTCACTGGGAGTTCAGAAGCTCTGAGTGGCTTCCCTGTATTGTTTTACAAGTTCTGAAGGAGAAGTTCCCCAGCCTTTAGGGATGGAGTACATTGTCTCACACATTGGTGTTTGCACTTCCCCTGAGTTTGTTTGGTAAATGTTCTGAGTACACTTCTCTTCTTATCTTGTTTGAAAACTCTTTGAGGCTAAAACATATCTTCATGGTGTTGTGTGCAGACAATGGATGTCTTACAAAACTATTGTTAGAAACTGAACATAAAATTATCAATGGAAATAAGAAAAACAACCTGTCAGGTTTTTGTGCTGTGGTGGGTTGCATGTTGCTATGATGCTGACAGTTATGCTACTGATGTTTCAAAAGCAGCAGAGTTGCCCATGGTGGACAGGTTTCAGTGGACTTCCAGACTAAGGCAGAGAGGAATAAAGGAAACCAAGTTTTTGTTAAGTGCCATCAAGTCCATTCCAACCCAGTATAAGGTTCCTGAGGAGTGACTGGGGAATTTGAACAGCCAAGTTTGTGGTTCAAACCAACCTTTCGATCCTGCACTCAGCCTACAGTGCCACACCAGGACTCCTGCATAGGATGTCCAAGGAGAGCTGGTGTGCTTGAACTGCCAACCTTGTGGTTAGCAGTTCAGTGTTTATCCTACAGTGCCACACCAGGATTCCATACAAGCTCTACTAAAAAATAATAATAATGAAATAATTAGCCAATGAAAACCCTCTGAACCACACAAACATTGTCCAATATAGTGACAGAATACCAGGAGATTAGCCTCCATAGGTTGGAAGACACTAGGAATTCACAACAATGGAGATGGCAGGGGACCAGGGAAGGCTTTGTTTTGTTATAAATAGGTTGACAAGAGTGGGAGCATATTCAATGGCAACTAAAAAGAGCGATCATTCTAAAAAACAATCTTTTTCTTAGGCCTTCCCTTTACTTACTTAAATAAGGAAGCAGAGCTAAACACCAAGGGGACCTGGACTCAAAAGAGTAAACAGTCACAACCAGCAGCGATTTGGAAAATTCTCGTTACAGAAAGTTAGTGCTGAGAATTACCTCTGAGATCTTTTAATTCAACCCATTTTACAGATGCATTGTCCCAAACCAAACCAAACAAACTGCTGTGGAGTAGAGTGAATTCTGACTCCTATGACCCTATATGGGGCTTTCGAGACTATAAATCTTGACAGGAGCAGATAGCCTCATCTTTCTCCCTAGTGGACTTGAACTGCCAACATTGCAGCTAGTAGCCCAATGCCTAACCAACAGTGACACCAGGACTCCTTCAAACCCTGAAAAAAAAAAACCCCAACAACCTACTAACCAGTGTGTCAAAGGCTACAGGGCTATGCGAACAACAACCAGGACTCATAAATCCAAGTCATTGTTTTACCCAACTGTAGTAGCTCTCTAGAAAAAAGCGAAACAAACAAACCAAAAAAATGCATAATTACTTTAGAACAATTTGAGCAAGATGCAAAGAAAAAAGCAATAAATAAGTAAATAAATAAATAAATAATAAAATTCTAGTTCTCTTTAGTCTGAACTTCTGTCAGATCAGCAATGGACTGTGAACAGCAAGGTTGGCAGTTCAAATCCACCAGTTGCTCTTCAGCAACCCAATACGGGGTTGTTATGGGTTGGAACTGATTCCATGTAACATAACAACAGTTCTCTTTAGTCTTGATAGAAAAGGAATGATTTCTTTTCCCCCTGTCTTTCACCTAAGTGAACACAAGTCTACCCTCTGGCTAGTAACTCACCCTTCCATCCCGTTGTTGTTGTTAGGTACCATGGAGTTGTCTCTAATCCACAGCAACCCTCTGCATAACAGAAGGAAACACTGCCTGGTTCTGAACCATCCTCCCAATTGCTGCTCTGCTTGAGCCCATTGGTACTGCCACTGTGTCAATCCGCCTCACTGGGGGTCTCCTTTTCCTTCGCTGTCCCTCTACCCTTCCAAGCATGATGTCTTTCTCCTGGTAATATGTCTGAAGTATTAGAGACAAAATCTGCTCATCTTAGCTTCTAAGGAACATTCCACGTGTACTTCATGCAACACAGATTTGTTTGCTTTTTGGGGAGTCCACAGTACTTTTAATATTCTTCTCCAACACCATAACTCAAATGCATCACTTCTTTTGTGGTCTTCCTTATTCATTTTCTAACTTTCACATTCATATGAGGTAGTGAAAATACCATGGCTTGGGTCAGGCATACTCTCAAACAGGCATTTCTGCTTTTGAACACTTTAAAGAGGTCTTGTGCAGCAGATCTGTCTAACGCAATATGTCCTTTGATTTCTTGACTGTAGCTTCCATGAGTGTTGATGGTGGATCCAAGAAAAATGAAATACTTGACAACTTCAATCTTTTCTTTATTTATCATGATGCTATTCATTGCTCCAGTGGTGAGAATTTTTTTTTTTTTCTTTACAGAGGTGCAACCCATATTGAAGACTGTGGTCTTTGATGTTCACCAGTAAGTATTTTAAATCCTTTTTCCTGGTAATAATCAAAGAATGTCTCTTTCAAAATCATTTAAAAAACCTAACATTTTATAATAGTGGTCTTATATAACATGTGATGCGTCTTTTTAGAAAGCTGCTGAAGTGAAAGAAATCTGATGTGTCCAAGATGAATCCACAAAATCAAAAAGCAAGTCCACTACCTTCAAGTCAACAGCCTCGGACACCCTATGCAGGATCGCTATGAGTTGGAATCTGTACAGGGTTTTGAAGCTGTAAATCCTTTGGGAGTAGAAAGCCTCGTCTTTCTCCCTCACAGAGGCTGGTGATTTGAAGTGGTAAGTTTGAGTTTTGCAGTTAGCAGTCCTGTGTTTGTCCTACAGCACTACCGGTCCTCAAGGGGGTGTTTACTGGCTTCCAAAACTAAACTATAGGAGCAAGGAGTTTCGCTGGCTGTCAGCGATTTGATGAATGAGTCTCTTTTCATTTCACTCGTCTTTGTTCTGTATTGGACACTGGTTCATTCTCTTGGTCTGTTTGTCTTCTTGGTCTTGGAACCCGAGCTCCTAGCGCTCTTGGCTTTGACCTTACTGTCTCATAACTAACGAGGAAGGAGAACACCATTCTTCTAGTTTTACTAGGGAACTATGGGATGTGTATACATGTATGTATGTGTGTGTGCATAAGTTCTGCTGAGATCAAATGAACATCTCTGGTTGGCCACTGTGACAGGAAGTTGGTAGGAGGTTAACACTAATCAGAGTTAGGTATCAGGAGGCAGCGGGTTAGAAAGACTGTCAATTCTCCTCATACTCACATTTGGAATATGAGAGACAATTCTCCCAAAGGAATCATGGTGATGTCACCAGAGAGAGAAGAACAGATGTGCTGGGCAGCCCACAATGGGAAGTCAGTAACTGAAGACTTGATTTGCCTCTAGAGAGTACACTCAAGGAGCCATGTTGGCACTCTAGTGAAAGTGCTTTCCTGCTAACCAAAAGGTTAATGATTTGAACCCATCAACTAGCTGCTTCCTAGGCAAAAGACATGGTCGTTTGCTTGTTCTATAGGGTAGCTATAAATCAGAGTCCACTCAACAGCAGTGCATTGTTTTGGCTTAGGGAGTAAGTATACTAGGCCCTTAGCAGTAATTTTTGGTGGTTTTTATGTGGAATTCTTCCTTTCTATTAAGGAATCATGCATCTTCCATGTGTTGATGAAAGATATTATCCATTTACTAACAGAGACGTTGAAAACACCAGAACATTGATTTCCCAGCCTCCTTGAAGGTACGACACAGGAACAAGCCCTAGACTGAGTCAGTCAGAAGCACTCCCTCTGGGGTTTGAGTCAGGAGTTAGTGACAACAGTTCTCAATGCAGTGTCCTCACAAAACTGAAATTTTCCATTCATTTAGAAGGTGATCCTGCCTGCTAGCCAACCTCTTTTGGTCCTGTGCACATAAATCTTTACAGAAACAGAGAGCCTCATCTTTCTCCTGTGGAGCAGCTGGTAAGTTCGAACTGCTGATCTTGAAGTTAGGAGCCCAATGCATAACCCACTACATTACCAGGGCTCCTTTACATGATATTGTTGTTGTTGCTAAGTGTCATCAAGTAGATTCTGACTCGTAGAGACTCTGTACAGGGTTTCTTCTGATTCGTAGAGACTCTGTACAGGGTGTCTGCGGAGCAGCTTGGCAGGCTTGAGCCACTCTCCTTGTGGTTCGCAGTCCAGCGCTTATCCTACGGCATCATACCAGGATGTGGGTTATTTTTGATACTTGGCAGTACTTATATCAGTTCATATGAAAGAATTCCAAAAGCATATTAGTTGATATTTACCACCCACTTGCAAAGAGGTGTTACCATTGTTAGCCAGCATTCAATTTGCTCTTTCTCTACAATTTCATGATCAGGAGGATCTCAAGGTCACCGTGACCTTCTCTGCTTTACTCCTTCAGTTCTACTAAAGGAATGCGGCCAACTCTTAGTTTCAGTTTAACTAAACCCGCATGCAGAACATGCCATTCCACATTTGAAATAAAAATGGTCTGATCTGCAAAGCCTTGGAGGCTAAAGGGAAAATGAGCAAAGAGAAAAAAATCTAAACTTTAATGATAAACTTTTAATGCCAGAGTCAGTATTTAATTTAAATAAGCACTACTATTTCCCTTAGCAAGGCTGACAGATGATTGATATACCTGTATTTTAAGTTTTCACAAAGAACAATGATCAAATATAAACATATATATATATATATTTGCATATTTGCTTTAAATAAGACAGGAGGTTCAAAGCTGTTTACAATTTTAGAAGAAAAATAAAAGCGTAAATGACATTTGTTAAGGAATGACAAGAAACTGTTGCTAGGACCAAATCCCTTCTCAAAGTATCCAACATGGCACCAAAAGCTTCGTTAATTTCTCTGTGCTAGGAGCTTTGTTTGAGAGAAGAAGTCAGATACATATGACTGCTAAGGAGAGATGCCACGTACTCTGATGAGTGGCCCATGCTAATCTGCCACCACATTGACACATGCTGCTTGGTCCAGTGTTGTCGAGGACACTTTTGTGGAAGATTCAGTGGCAGGTGATGATTCACTGTTTCCTAGGAGTACATTGGTCATTTGCTCATTTTGTGGACTTGAACTAGATTGGCCATTTCTATCTCTTCCAGGGCGGGGCAAGTGAACAGATTAGTTGTCCAACTTAACGACACTGTGAAATGGATGCTGCATGTTAGACAAAGTAGATCGTAAGTTGGAACTTATCAGGACCTCGTGTGCACTGTAGGATAAGTAGTGGATGACTAATAACAAGGTCGGCAGTTCAAACTCACCAGCTGCTCCTTGGAAACCCTATACAAGGTTGCTATGAATTGATAGCACTAAACACCACTACCACCATTGCCAAGGTAGTGCAGTGAGTCAATAGACAGGTTGGTGGTTTCAACTAACCAACTGCTCCGAGGTGGAAAGATGAGGCTGTGGTTTCTATAAAGACGCATAGCTTCAGGAATCCTATAGAGAAGGTCTACTCTACCCTAAAGGGTCACCATGAGTCAAACCTCCTTTGACAGCAGTGGGTTTGTTTTTAGGTTTGTATCATTACAAACTGGTCTTATTAGGAACTTCAAGTCGCCTTCTACCTGGAGAAAGGATACAGTACTTAACTTTGAAAACATTTTATTCAAGCTTCATTTTTTTCTGTTCTTTTCCTCATAAGTTGTGGTTGAATCTAATCACCTTTCAAGAGAAATGACAGCTAGCTAAATCTGTAGAACAGGAGCAGGGAAACTTTTCTTTCTGCCACACTTTATAACATGATCCACAGGCCATACAAAATGATCAACTTGCAAATCAGCTTTCTGGGGTGGTGCTGTAGGATCAGCATTGGAACCACAAGGTTGTCAGTTTAAACCCACCAGCTGCTCCTTTGTAACTGTATACAGAATCGCTATGAGTTGGAACTGACTCGATGGCACTTCACAACAAATGCGATGTCTTAAACTATGGTTACCAAAGTAAGGACACACAAAATGATTTCGTGAGCCAGACATTAGCCACCTCTGTTCTAGAATATCAATGAAATAGTCCTGCTAATAATAATATAACAGCCTATTAATATGCCCTACCTCAAGAATAAGGAACTCTGGTAGCGTAGTGGTTACGAATTGGGCTGTGAACCGCAAGGTCAGCAGTTCGAAACTACCAGTGGCTCCATGGGAGAAAGATGAGGATTTCTGCTCCCGTAATGATTTACAACCTCGGAAACCCTGTGCAGGGTCGCTATGGGTCGGACCCGACTCGACGGCACTTAACAACAACACCAACAACAACCTAAAGAATGTCAGGAATCTTGGATGTGCTGTAGTTAAGCACTCATCTGCAAACCAGAAGGGCGTGGCTTGAACCCACCAGCCACTTCGTGGGAGAAAGATACGGCTGTCTGCTTCCATGAATGATTTACCGCTGTGGAAACCCAAAGGCGCAGTTCTCCTCTGTCCTATAGTCACGATGAGTCAGAATTGTTGTGAAGAAAGCAGGGGGTTTAAAATAGTGCCATGCAAACTATTTTCCATCCAGCATCTAGGACCATCGCGTTGCTTGTAAAACAGAATCATGACTATCAACAGAAAGAAGGGACAAATGAAGTAAAGACATTTAATGGCAGGAACTCCATAAGTTATTCAGCATAAAGAAACACAACTGTTGTTTCCAAGCAATTCAGTACCCACTTCTGCCTAGCTGACTAAGTCATAGGACTCTAGAGAAGAGAATAGAGCTGCCTTGTAGGGTTTACCAAGCTGCAGTCTCTATGGAAACAGACAGCCATAACTTTCTCTCGAAGAGTAACTGGTGGGTTGAAAATGCCAACATTTTGATTAGCAAGCAAGCTCTTTAACCACTGCATCATCATAGTTTCTTAGTCCAGATTGTTGTTGTTGTGATAGTGTGCGATGGAGTCCGCTCCGACTCATAGTGACCCTGCAGAGGGTTTCCGAAGCTATCATCTTTACGGCAGCAGAAAGCCTCATCTTTCTCTCACGGAACAGCTGGTAGTTTCGAACCACTGGCCTTCAGGTTAGAAGATGGACTCATAACCACTTTGCTACCAGAGGTCCATTAGTTCAGATTAGGAGTATGAAATACACTGTTCAACCTCAGGGATTTTAGAGCATTTAGATGCGATGAATCACAAGTGACATATGGGAGCTTGTTAAAGGAAGGGGAGGTTACAAGTACCCAGGGAGCTTGCTGGAAATCAGAGCTTTTAAAAACAGACATGGGGCTCAGACTTGCTGATTGAAGGTTGGTCTTCATCTTCCTCCAAGATGATCCATTTCTCCCAGCACTTCCTACCATCATTGAGTATTGATCATTAGTGAAGGCTTTTATGCTGCTCTGTGTGCGTATGTGTGTGTGTGGGGGGGGGGGGGCAAAGGTTGTGATGCAGTGAGTGTTGACAGGCAAACACTGAAAAGGTGAAGAGAAAGGCCTGAGAGCCACCCTTTTCTGCTGTTTCATCCAAATGCAAGTCCTGGCTGCAGGAGCAAGGACAGCTCATGGTTGCCCCATGCGCTATGGAAGCTCTGTCTGTAAGCTGACTTTTGAATGACACATTATTTCCTCTTTACACCCCAATCTATTTTCTGCCTGACTAAGCTTATAAAACTCTGCATAAATTCTCCCTCTCAGCCTGTTCCATAATCCTCCGAACACATTGTCTTTCTGCTCATTCCTTCAGCCAGCAAGCACCAGCTGTTGGGTTCTGGAAACATTTCATGTTAAAGGAAAAGAGAAAAAGTAGATGATCGGAAAGCTGTAAAAACTGCACACTGCTTGAGATATGCAGACATCGAAGGCTGGCGAATATCTGACCTGCATAAAAGAAATCATTAGGCTTCCGTCAATCTTGATGCCACCAAACACCGTGCTGAGATCGGTTTATCTAGAAGCTTCTCAGCACAGTCTGGAAACTAATCCAGTTTTGTTTGTTATGTGCTACCAAAAGGATAAACTCAGAGCTTAAAAATATGAACAGAGATATAATTAACTTGACATAGCTCTAGCATTTTGTTTTCATGTAAAAATGCCACAAATTTTCTTATCTATATCTTCCAGCTTCAAAAGAGAAGTGAAATTCACTTGATAATGTCTTCCTAATTACTTGAATGCACACTTCATGCCTCACATGCATGGGAAAGCTAGCTGTTATAATTAGAAGTTATATAAAGACACTGTTGATAAAGATTGCAGCTCATTATTAACAAAACTGCTCCTCTCTTGCTATCCTACAATGAGAGATAGCCAACAACGCACAACTTAAATGGTGGGTCAAAATGGAACATACAGTGATTATAATGGGAAGGTCGTTCATTTGCTTTTGTGAAGACTTCCAAAAAAATATTGATGCCTGTTACTGAGAAATGAGTAAATAGTGGTCCCATCACAATGTGTTTGGAAGACACAACACATTTTTACACTCAGAATAGTTTGACTAGAACATTTATACATATTCTATTACTTATGTCTTGGTTCTGCTGTGGTATTGTAGGATAAACACTGGACTGCTAACTGTATGGTTGGTGGGTCAAAACCACCAGCTTCTCTTCGAAAACCCTATACAGGAAATAGTAATGATGACTGATGTTGCTGTCCAGGTCATTAGGAATCCAATCTGAAGTGTCATCAAGTTGGTCCTGACTCACGGCAACCCTGTATAGGGTTTCCCAAGAGAAGCTGGTGAATTTGAACCATCGACCTTGTGGTTCAAACCGCCCTTGTGGTCCAGTGAATTATCCCACATAAGCCATATAATTTGTTAACAGTTCTTACTGGAACCCAACCGTATTCCTTTAGTTATGTATTGTCTGTGGCTGCTCTCCTACTACAATTATGGTTACTTGTCTGGTGACAAAAAGAGATTCTTTGGCCTTCAAATACTAACATAGTTACCATCTGACACATTAGAGAAAAACTTTGCTAACCCTGTTATAGACTATTGTTACCTATTTTATTGCTATGCTCCATTGCCCTCAAATATAGTCAATAAAAATATGAAGACATTGTTTTTAAGTGTTGAGCTGGTTCCAACTCATAGCAACCTCATAGAGGGTTTCTAAGGAGAAGCTTGTGGGTTTGAACTGCCAACCTTGTGGTTAATAGTCCAATGCTGAACCTACAGTGCCAGACCAGTACCCCATGCTCAACATGGTTGAATCTTTTTTGCTTTCTTTCAAAATCTAAGGTGTATGAGCTGTCTCATTTATCATCTAGTAGAGAATTAAGCCTGCTCTTATGCCATTATTTTAGTTTTCATATTATGACTGGTCTAAGTCATCCAAAGTAAGAAATGGGTAACTTCCACTCTGTGTCTCTAAAATGCTGCTAGCTTTGTGTTGTCCTCGGAAGAACTGAGAACAGCCACTCAAATAATTTTCACTGGGGTTTACTTTTCTCAGGAAGCACTAATTAGTCAATACAAAATGGAACTTTATCAAAACTGTCTGAATCACACATACACGAATCTCTAGCTTTGGTTTTATAGCGGTTGTTGGGATATCAGCACTAAGATCATTTTTTCAACCCATCTCTTCTATTTGAAGACAGGGTGAGATGAATATAAATGTGTGTGATCCATTTCTGGCTACAGATTTGCCAACTCACTGGGTTCAGTAGAGATATTCAAAGTCAAACAAAGCAAAGCAAAAAACCTAACTCCAAAGTAGAGGTTTTGGGGTGAGGTGCTAAGTGGTTAGAAGCACATTTCCAAAAGATGATACCATTTTTTAAAATATTTTATTGTGAATTATGTGATAGTGTACATGGGAGAACATTAGCTTTACATTCACCCTATCCTGTATCATTTCATTGCCATGGTTACAATCCCCTCCATGCATCATCAACCAACAAAAGGATATACCCTTCAAGCCTGCACCCTAGTCTTCAGCACACAGCCCCTCTCCCTCTCTGGGTCTAAAGTCCCCAGCTGCTCCATCTCTCCACATCATCGTCTCTGCCTCCATCTCTGGCATCACTGCTTCTCTGGGTAGGGTCCCGCTCTCCGCTTTTCTCCCTTGATGGTCCCAGGGACCTCGGCTCCTACACTGCAAAGTCAATCACTCCCCTTCTTTTGCTACAAAATGTCTACCTTTGCATTTCCAACCCTCACAATTAGTCCTGATAACAATTATTCACTATTGCATCACAAGAGACCGATCCGCATCTCCTTTCATCAGCCCCACCCAGACAGATTGGATACTAATCAGTGGAGATGCTACATTCCTCCACGCCCTCTGGATCTAGGCTCCCTCTTGAAAGCTTGTAAGCCAGTCACTTCTTGCCTTTGTAGCTCCCCCCCCCCCATTTTGGGTAGCCAATGTCCAAGTTGCTTATCCTCGTCTACTCTGTGTATGGAGGGGGTGGGAATGATCCTTGCTGTAAAGATTTGTTCCCTCTTTTGAGTTACTGCATCCATAGGTTGTAGGTCAAGTTAATCAAATTGTATCACATTACTCTTTTTTCCTCTTCTTTCTTCCTCTAGTTGAGCTCTGATCATCCAGTTGTTGAAGCCAGGTCAAGTGGGTATTATCTGCAAGCGTGGGTGTTCTTGTGCATATGCCCTCTCTTCTTATCCGCTGGATGCTTCACTCTCCACTCTAGTCCTCTGTGGCTATGTCACTGACTCTGGGCCCCAGAGTTCCCAGGTATTGCCACACTGCTGGCCAACCAGGTCTCAACCCAGGTTTTCAAGAGTCTATTGAACATTGTAGGGCTTAGGCTGCAGTTTCATTATTGTTTTTCCCACATTTCCCCTTATCGGTGACAAATGTGGTCACCAATCAGAGCTGACTAACTTGGTCACCAATCAGAGCATGTATTACCATTGTCTTAGTCTTGGAAGGGGGTTTGCCACGAGGGGAAGATGATACAGTTTTAACAATGATTGTTTGGTAGTGATAACTATAAAGAATGCAATTTGAATGTCAATATGAAAGTAAATTTAGTGTAGAGCAGATTTGGGGTGATGGAGGGGTTGTCAGTTTGTAGAGTATGGCTCTGGAACTTATCTGTGGGTCCTATTATTTCTATAAAAGGAGAAGAGAACCTAATGAAATGGAATCACTACACCTAGTTCAAGAGTACCCTATGGACCCTCTAGGTTAATTTAAATTAAGAATCCTATTTTTAAAGGTTATGGGTACCATTCATTAAGATTACCATCACGAAAAGTCCTAAGACTCGGGATCGAAGGCCATTCAGTCACTAATATGCTGAAGTTGGACATATCTTTGTGAAGCCACACTGAAATGAATAAACCTTGTATCACTCACTGTTGGATCTTGGAGGCAGCAAGATGTGGCCCGATTGCACTGAAGGCATAGGGGAGGGGATGGAAGACATGGTTTCACGTCCTAGGTCCATCACTAAGCATCTGTGCACTCTTGGGCAACTCATTTTGTCTCATAGCTCTTTCCTCATCTCAAAGAGCTATAAAAATGTTGTCCTGCCACAGTAGATAGGCAAGGATGGCATTGGTGTTGTTGTTTAGTGCCATCAAGTTGGTTCTGACTCATAGCAACCCTGTGTAGGGTTTCCAAAGAGCAGCTAGTGAGCTTGAACCACTGATCTTATGGTTCAAACTGACTTTGCAGTCCAGCGCATTAGTCCATAGCATCACACCAGGACACAGCACATTGGGAAAATCCCTCCATTAAATCATTATCTCCATGCGATAGGGCATTATTTGACACGATTGCTGGAAATTGTACGCTCATAACTTTGAAAGGAACACAATGACTTCATTTTGCTTATGACATGAGTGGAGACCAGAAATTTTAATTCATGCAATTAATAGAGAATGCTGCAACCAGGGCTAGAACCATAGATTTCTCTCTTTTGCCATGTGTTACGGATTGGAATGGGTACCCCGCAAACATGTGGTGTAAATCTTCCCTTTACAATCTTGGGAACCCTCTATGGGGTTACTATGGGTACAAATTGACCCTTTGGCGGTACATTTATTTTTTGTTGTTGCATGAGGAACCCTCAAGACACTGTTGTTAAAGCTCTCTGTTGCTAATTGGAATGTTGGGGAACTGAACCCATCAACCACTCTGCAGGAAAAAAGAGGTGGACATCTGCTTCCCTGAAGATTGAAAGCCCTATGGAGCAGCTCTTCTCTGAGTCAAATCAATGGCAACTGATTGCTGTGAAGTTCTACATGTGGATACAATGCCCTTCTGGGTATAGGGTTTTCTTTGTTGTTAATGAGACCATATCAGTGTACGATGTATCTTAAGACAATTGCTTTTGATGTGTAGGAGGAGCCGTTTCAGCACAGAAGCAAGCAAGGACAAAAGGGAAAAAATGATGGCTAGATGTCACATGAAGATTGTCAAGGAATCCAGGACCAGAAACTGAAAGAGACCAAGATTTTCCTACAGAACCAACAGAGCCAGACAGCCTTCCTCTATGACCAGAGCCTGAATTCAGATTTCTAGCCTCCTAAGTTGTTCCAACCCACCAGCTGCTCCTCTGAAAGCCACTGAGTTAGAACTGACTTGAGAGCACTTCACAACAACAAACCATGATAAAATATTATTTCAACTCACCCATTTCTGAAATGTCAATATATTAGTCTGGTGTGGTGCTGTCGGATCAGCACTGGACTGTGAACCACAAGGTTGGTATTTCAAACCTACCAGCTGTTCCTCAGAAACCCTAGACAGCATTGTTAGGAGTTGAAACGGACTCTTAATAAAAAGATGAAGCAAAGACACCATATCACTCAAAAATAAGAAATATCCTTACTGTTCCTGTATACGAAGAATAAATACTTTACTGTTTTCTAATGCTGTTACCAAAATTCAACCAATCGTATGGAATTCATTTATGAAAAGTACTTTTTATTTTTTCCAACAAAGACCTAGCCTTCTATTTTTTAACTAATTTCCCCCCCACCCCCTTCTATAGTCTACCAAAGATCAAGGTCATTGTCTATGTTGTTGCTGTTGTTATATGCCATTGAGTCAGTTTGAACTCATAGCAACCCTATGCACAAGCAAATAAAACACTGTCTGGTCTTGCACTCTTTTCACAATTGTTATACTTGAGCCCACTGGTGCTGCCTACTGTGTCAGTCCATCGTGTTGGGGATCATCTTCTTTTCTTTGATCCTTCACTTTATCAAGCTAAGATTATTCCCTGGAGACTATTTTCCAGGGAATAGTCGCTCCTGATCACATGTTCAAAGAACAAGAGACGATGTCTTGTCATCCTGGTTTCTAAGGATCATCCTGACTACTTCTTCCAACACAGATTTGTTGGTTCTTCTGGCTGTCCATGTTACTTACAATAGTCTTCTCCAACACCATGGCTCAAATGCATTGATTCTCCTGAGGTCTTCCTTATTAATTGTCCAAGTTTTACAAGCCTATACAGTGATTGAAAAATACCATGGCTTGGGTCAGGCACACCTCAGCCATCAAAGCAACATTTTTCCTCTTAGAGACTTTAAGAAGATCTTTTGCAGCAGATTTGCCTAGTGCATTAGGACATTTGATTTCTTGATAGCTGCTTCTCTGAGTGTTGATTGCAGATGCAAGCAAATTAAGACTTTGACAACTTCAATCTTTTCTCTGTTTTGTTGTTGTTAAGTGCCATCAAATCAGTTCCGACTTATAGTGACATTGTATATGGTTTCCAAGGAGCAGCTATTTATCATGATGTTATTTATTGGCCTAGTTGTGAGGATTTTTGTTTTCTTTACATTAAAGTACAATCCATACTGTTTTATTTTTCTTCAGCTTTGGACTTCACTTTCATATGAGCTATTGATGATCTGTTCCAAAATGTGCCCCTGGCCTTGTTTTGACTGATGAAATTGAGCTTTTCCATTTTATCTTCCCAAAGATGTAGTCTATCTGATTCCTGTGTATTTCATTTGGTTCACGTGTATAGTGATAGCTTATGCTGTTGAAAAAAGATTTTCAATAAATAAATCATCAGTCTTGCAAAATTCTATCATGAGATCCCTTACCTCACTTAGGTGATATTTTCCAACAATTGATCTTTTCCTCTTTGTTTCCCACTTTTGTATTCCAATCACCAGTAATTATCAGTGTGTTTTCATTGCCTGATTGATCAATTTCAGGCTGAAATAAGTTGGTAGAATTCTTCAATTTCATCACACTGACTTTAGTGCTTGATGCATTAATTTGAATAATAGTGGTATTCATTGGTCTTCCTTGTAGGCAGATGGGTAATATCCTGTTAAAGGCAACATTGTACTTTTTTTTTTTTTTATGTTTTATTGTGAATTATGTGATAGTTTACATGGGAGAACATTAGTTTTACATTCATCTTATCATATATTGTTTCACTGCCATGGTTACAATCCTCTCCATGCATCATCAACCAACCAAAGGGTATACACTGCAAGTCTGCCCCCCAGTCGTCAGCACACAGCCCCTCTCCCTCTCTGTGTCTAAAGTCCCCAGCTGCTCCATCTCTCCACGTCATCGTCTCTGCCTCCATCTCAGCCATCACTGCTTCTCTGGGTAGGGTCCCACTCTCCACTTTTCTCTCTTGATGGTCCCAGGGACCTTGGCTCCTAGACTGCAAAGTTAATCACTCCCTTCCTTGCTACAAAACATCTACCTTTACATTTCCAACCCTCACAATCAGTCCTGATAACAATTATTCACTATTGTATCACAAAAGACCTATCCACATTTCTTTTCATCAGCCCTGCCTAGACAGATTGGATACTACTCAGCATTGTACTTTAAAATGCATCTTGAAATTTTCTTTTTGATGATGAATATGATGCCATTCCTCTTCAAATATTTGTTCCTGGCATAGTAAGCCATACGATTGTCAGATTCAAAATGGCCCAAACCTGTCCATTTCTGCTCACTAATGACTAGGATGGAGTACTGGTGTGGCACTGCAGCATAGCACACTGGACTACAAGGTCGGTTTGAACCTCAAAGGTTGGTGGTTCAGACCCACGAGCTGCTCTTTAGAACTCCTATATAGGGTTGCTGTGAGTTGGAACCGACTCAATGGCACTAAGGACTACAACAATGTCTAGCATATTAATCTTTGAGTTCCATTGCTTCCTGACAGCTTCCAATTTTCCTAGATTCATAATTCGTACATTCTATGCTCCAAAGTCAGATGTTTGCATGTGTTTCTTCTCATTCTGAGTTGTGCCACATCAGCAAACAAAGGTCCCCAAAGGGTTTCTCCATTGATGTCATTAAAGACAACTCTCCTTTGAGGAAGCGGCACTTCCTTGTTATAGTTTGAGCTTCTTCCAACACGAGAGGCTCATCTTCCAGCACTGTATCTGACAATATTCTGCTGTGATCCATAATATTTTCATTTAGCCATTCACAAATGATTGGCTTCTCCTTTATTTTTCAGTCTGTCTTATTCTGTAAGTCCTGATGAAACCTGTCCACCATGGGTGACCCTACTGATATTGAAAATACTGGTCGTATAGCTTCCAGCATCAAAACAGCACATAAGAAGCCAGCAATGTATGACAAACTGATGGACAAGGTGGATTCTTAATATTGTCTCTAATTATTCAATATTGAAAAAATTATAATAAGGAAAACAATTATGAAATAATATTAAAAATGTTTTCAGCTTAATAGTTTTTTTGTTTGTTTTTAAGCATTTGAAAGGGGTAGGTTTAAAGTAGGACCCATTTTATTAAATAGGAAGCTTTCAAATTGGCCAACATGCACAGCCTAAAGTGTCTCATTATGCAAGTACAGCATGTTTATTCAAGTGAAAGTATACAGAATATTGCAAATTTCTGGATGCATTGATCTAAATGCAAATGCAGTTAAATGTAAAATCCAACCTTGGTGTCATTTGGTGTTACATTCTGCCATCAAAATTTAGAGGTATTCTTTTTTCATTTCTTAACATAGAATTCTCAAAATCAGTGGCAATTCTATGGGGGAGCAGGAAGCCTTACAAAATTGAGGTACAACATTTGAAATTCATATGTTCAAACTGTTTAGAAAGATTTCTGGCAGGTATAGGAAATTAATGCTTAGATTCTGACATGATCTAAGGACTACATGCTTGATAGCTTCTAGAGGCCATGATCACAGAGGATTGAAATTTAAGAGAACAAGTGACTTCAAGTCTTCATTTCACCCAATTACAGGACAGAAATCACTTCTTACCAAAGAGTTTAGAAGCAAATTATATGCATTTCAAAAGATATTAGATCTTCACTGTCTTCTAATGGGACCTGGTTAGGGCTAGATACAATTGTTGTTTTGTGCTAGCCAATCAGTTCTGATTCATAGCACAACAATCTATAACACTGTCCAGTCCTGGGCCAGCTTCACAATTGTTACGTTTGAGCCCACTGTTGCTGCCATTGTACCAATCCACCTTGTTGGGGATCTTCCTCTTTTTCATTGACGCTCCACTTGACCAAACATGGTGTCTTCCAGAGACTACTTTCTCCTCATAGCATAGTCTAAGTATGAAAACCTATGTCTTCCCATCCTTGCATTCTAGGAGCATTTTGGCTGTTCTTCTTTCAAGACAGATTTGGTTACTCTCCTGGCAGTCTGTGGTACTTTCAATCTGCATCATTCTTCTATGTCCTTCCTTATTTATTGTCCAACATTCATATGCATGTGAAGTGACTGAAAATAACTCCCTTATCTGCATTTTTGCTTTCCTAATTTTCAGGTGTGTGTGGCCAACTATGGCCGCAAAATATTAAATGGAAAATTCCAGAAATAAGCAATTGTTAAGTTTTAAATTGCGCATCATTTTGAATAGCCTAATTGCACAACAGCTAACGATTTATTATGGTGCTTCTAGGCAAATGTCTCCATTTTGTGATATATTGTATATTCTATGAGTCAGAACTGACTCAATGACACTTAACAACAACATGCCGTGATTATAGTTACATTTTTGGAAAGAGTGGTTAAGGAGTAAAGCTCCAGGAGTAAATGTTACAGTGGATCGAAGTATTAAGATTATTGAAAGTGCCATGGCTGCCAAAAGAACCAATAGATTCATTTTGGAAGAAGTGCAGCCAGAGTGTTCCTTAGAGGCCAAGATGGCCAAACTTTGTCTCTCATACTTTGGACATATTGTCAGGAGGGACCAGTCACTGGAGAAGGATATCATGTTTGGTAGGTGGAGGGACAGAGAAAAAGAGGAAGACCCCCAACGAGATGGATTGGCCAAGTGGCAGCATCGATGGACTCAAGCGTGGCAACAGTAGTGAGGTTGGCTCAGGATCGGGTAGGTAGTGTTTCGTTCTGCTGTGCATAAGGTCGCTATGGGTTGGTACCGACTTGATGTCACCTAACAACAACAACAACATCAAGTATTAAGAATGCCCCGCCTTAGCAGAGGGTGTGACTCAAGTCACCACACTTAATCTCCCTGGAGGGCATGGTCTGACTCCAATTTATAAGACTATTTTGGAAAAGCTTGTTCCCTTGCCCTGGATTTCATGTCTGGATCATGACATCTGCCCTCTACTTCATTGGACTTTCCTTCCGTCACCTAACCTAATTTCCCAAGTCCCACAGTCTCCTGCATCAACCATCTGACCTGCCAATTTGGGATCCTCAGCTCCTGAGACTATGTAGGTGAGAAGATTTCTCCAGATTGATCCCTGAACTATGAGTTTGTGACTTGTGACTCTCCACAATTTTGTGATTTATTGTTTTTGGAGAACTATGAAGGAGCTCTGGTAGCATAGTGGTTACGAATTGGGCTGTGAACCTTAATGCCAGCAGTTCGAAACTACCAGTCGCTCCACGGGAGAAAGATGAGGCATTCTGCTCCCGTAAAGATTTACAGCCTCGGAAACCCTGTATAGGGTCACCATGGGTCGGAACCGACTTGATGGCATTTAACAATAACAGCAACAATGAGTTCTATGGAACATTGCAGCGTGTTGCGGAACCCTGGGGTTGGAAGGAAGAGAGAAGGGATTGTTGCCAAGGACTACAGAGAGGTGTAACTTGTCAGAAAAGGTGAACACTTGGAATATCTTCAAACTTCCAACTCAAGGGACAAGCCTTGAGTTGATTTTTATAAAGGAAATTATTTATGCACCCATGAAACCTTGTGCCTTCCTGCTTTGCCCCTACTGGAACATGAATTAGCTTAAGCTCACTGCCCATTGTTGTTGTTGTTGTTGTTAAGTGTGTCACGTTCGTTCCAACTCATAGTGACCTTGGGTTTCCAAAGAGCAGCTGGTGAGCTTGAACTGCTGACCTGGTGGTTTAAACTGATTTTGAGGTTGAGCGCATTAACCCGCAGTACCACACCAGGATATTAGTCATTTAATTTCCAGAGCAAACCTCAGCTTACCTCTATGCTTGTCTTCTAGCTACCCTAATTTCACACAATGATTGTTCTAGTTCATTATTATTTATTGTTAATAATTTATGGTGCTTCATTTATAAATTGAATCTATGAGAAGGATAAATGTAAAGAAAAATAAACAAACAAAAAGTTAACATGTATAGGGTTTGAAACTCTTGGTGCGGAGCTGTTGCATAAGCACTGAACTGCTAACCACAAGGTCGATGATTCAAACCTATCAGCTGTTCTTTGAAAATCCTATTCAGGGTCGCTATAAGTTGTATAGTGACTTGATGGCACTTAACAACAACACCATAGGGTTTGATTGTTGTTGTTGTTAGGTGCCATTGAGTCAGTACTGACTCACAGAAATTCTATGCACAATAGAATGAAACACTGCCCAATCCTGAGTCAACCTCACAATTGTTGCTGTGTTTGAGCCCACTGATGCTGCCTCTGTGCCAATCCATCTCGTTGGAAGTCTTCCTCTTTTTCTCGGACCCTCCACTTTACCAAACATGTTATCCTTCTCCAGTGACTGGTCCCTCCTGACACTATGTCTGAAATATGAAAGACAAAGTCTGGCCATCCTGGCTTCTATGGGCCTCAGAGAACAACGTCTACAGCAGCATGTATGTCTCCAGCCTCTTCAGTGAGAGTCACTGAAGGAAAGCGTGCCAGCTAGGGTTTGATACCATGTTTTCACACACCCACTGGGGTCTTGGAATGTATCCCCAGCAGATATGGAGGACTACTGTTTTTCCAATTTTATTGCTCCATTCCACCACAAAATATCACAATGAATTTAAAACAAACTCGTAAATTTAAAATCTTGATCATGGAAATGAAATGCAACTCTCTCATTTTACAAGGATTCTGGTGGTTCAGTGAATAAACATTCAGGTGCTAAACTAGGAGTTCAGCAGTTCAAACTCACCAGCTGTTCTATGGGAGAAAGATGTGGGAGGCTACTTCCAACACAGATTTACAATCTTAGAAATCCCATGGGGCAGTTCTTGTCTGGCCTATAGGGTCTTTATGAATTAAAATCTACTTGACAACAACGGGTGGATCTCAGTTCACAAGAAGCCCAGGTGGCACAAATGGTTTGTGATTGCTTATCCAAAGGTTGACAGTTCGAACATAGTCAATGACTCCACAGAAGAAAATGCTTCCATAAAGATTATAGCCAAGAAAACTCCATGGAGCAATTCTATGCTGTAACACATGAAGAGACTGTGAAGAGACGACTGCCACTAACAATGATGACAGCAACAACACCATCCCATTTTACAAATAAGAACATTGATGTCCAGTAAAGCAGCATGACTCTCATCCGACCCTACTTACTGGTTCATACAATCCAAGATCAGAAGTTATGCCTTGGGTGCTCCAATCCACTGTTCACTGTGGTAGCCCGTGCACATAGTAGAAAGCTGCAAAGGAGTCCTTTGTAAGTTGTCTTGGCAATTTTATGGCACTGAAGATGTGTTTCTTGCATGGCAATACAAACTAAAATCCTATTAGGCAGAATGAAATCATATTGAAAAGGAATAGCCAACTGGCATAGCATGCCATCTCTCCATATACCATGCACTATAGTGAACTATTTCACTTACTGGAAACTTTCTGGCTAACTTACTCATAATGAAGACCATGACCTTTGAAGTATTTTTAGATAGAAGTAGCAGTTTCCAGTTGGAATAAAAAACTATTTCCTGACAGTTGATCTAAAGCTTTGTATCTTATGTGGTAGCGTGGTGGTGGTGGTGGCTGTGTGCTGTGGAGTCGGTTCTGACTCGTAGCGACCCTGTACAGGGTTTCCGAGGCTGTAAATCTTTACAGGAGCAGAACACCTCATCTTTCTCCTGCTGAACAGCTGGTAGTTTCGAACTGCTGAACTTGTGGTTCACAGACCGATTCTTAACCACTATGCTACCAGGCTGCTAATCTCACAGTCAGCACTTTAAAACTGCCAGCTGTTCCATGGGAGAAAGATGAGGCTTTCTGCTCCCATAAAAATTAACAGCCTTGGAAACCCTATGCAGGGTCACTATGAGTTGCAATCGACTCCATGGCACATAACAACAACATATATTAGTGAAGGCTAGATAAACTAGTTTTAGTTTCCTGTCAAGTCAAAGAATATTTGGTTGAACCATTATCAAAATGTGTGAATATCAGCAACTTCACAATGCTTAGCAAAATTGTATAACAGTGTTTCATATAACACCAGAATATGTTATTGTTGACAAGTACCATTGAGTTGACCTATGACTCATGGTGATCCCACACACAACAGGATTGGATGGTTGTGATTCATAGGTTTTCACTGGCTGATTTTTGGTCTTTCTTAGTCTGGAAGTTTCTTTGAAACCTTCAGCATCAAGCTTCCATTGAGAGACAGGTGGTAGCTACACTTGAGGTGCATTGGTTTGGAATCTAACCTAGATCTGTAGATATTAAAATATGGGATCGTCTTAGAGGAGATTTAGGTTCAAATTATGGTTCTGCCACTCAGATTAATTATATGATGAAGAGATAATCCGGATAAAATGCTAACCTTGGCCTTATCAGACAGTCAGTGCTGAAGACATTCTAGCTTGGTTATTATATTATTGTGGTTGGTGATGATGATGATGTTGCTGTTGTTGGCTTAATATGGCTAATCCATCTTTTTTGTTTCAATGGCTTTGGAGATGTAATGTGTCTAGAATGTCTCTAATTTCATTATTATACAAAAAAGAAAACACATACAAAATTACCTCAATGCTGGGTTGTGTTCTGAGTGGAAATTGGAGGCTAATAAAAATGTTTACTAGCAGGTTAAGTTCATTGTCAGATTAGCATTAGAAGCAATTCTAATGTATTCATGGTGTAATCATTTGTTATTGATTGAAGCCAAGATCCACCTGGAGAGCTAAACATTTTTTGATAAAAGACATATCAGAAAAGATTCTCTGTGAATTTCCTTATTATAGAATCAATATTTTTCATAAAACTAAGGATTAATTTGGTAATCTGAAAAGCAAAAAATCAGACTTTCAATTTTTCTTTCCCTTTTTAGATGAAAGTCAAACAACAACAGCTGGACTGACACTGACAATGACGTAACACAGCCACGTTTGTGAGGATGCCAGAGGACTGGGCACTGTTACGCTCTGTTGTCATGGAGGTAGCTCTGAGTCGAAACGGACTAAATGGCAATGAACAACATTTCACTTATGGATTCCAGTATCTGTGCTAAATGTGACAGATAGGGTTCAAGTGTTTGCTTGTGGCAGTTAACGTAATCCTTACAATTCCACGAGAAAATTCTGTTATTAGTTCAGTGTTACATGAAACTTATTTTCTTCAATGAACACATTCTCAGCGTAAACATTAGAAGTGAAAAATGAAGACACTGGGATGCTACTTCCATTGAAACTGCAGTAATGGCATTTTTCTAGTGCTTTGCTCTAGATTGCTTATGCTTTCTCAGGTCCACCGTAGTCTGTTGTTTTTTGTTTTATAGATCTCAGGGTTGATCTGTTTAGAGCAGGTTGTGAAGATTATGAAAGAGCTCTGGTGGTGCAGTAATCAAGCTCTTGGCTGCTCATTGAAAGGTCAGCGGTTTCAACCTACCAGCTACTCTTTAGGAAAAAGATGTGGCAGTCTCCTTCTGTAAAGATTTACAATCTTGGGAACCCTGTAGAAGCCATTCTACTCTGCCTACGAGGTCACATGATTTGAAATGGACTCAACAGAAATGGACGTGCTGATGAATACATATTCATGAAAGCTTTTTAATACAACCAGAAGCACAATATTCAAATAGAGTTGACATTATGGATAATCTGACTACAGGAAGCAAAGGATCAAATACTTCCTTCTATCTTTTCTACAGTATACAAATGAACAATTTCAAGTGCATTCAGAAGATTACTCTGCCATCAACTTTGAAGCACTCTATTCTTTCGGGGGATTGTCAGTGTTGGCAAT
>NW_006408574.1:15174970-15177102 GCF_000296735.1 Chrysochloris asiatica
GGAATCAAGAGTACATTTGAGTTGAAAGGGACATTGGCGAATATCCAATTCAATGCCCACAATTCACCTCCTCCCTATTTGTCATAATGCAAAATTTAGTATGAACATAAAATAAAACTCACTAGATGGCTTAAATGGATTTCACTTTGAAAGCTGTATGTTAAAATGGATTTAGATTCTAGTAGGACACAAATGAAGCCTGCATTTTCAGATTTAAGACTAAGAATCAGATTTCCTAAGGGATATTTTGGTAAATGAAGAATGAAAAAGATAGAACTCGAAAGCTATTGAGTACATCTGATATGTGTTACCATACCAATACCTGGTAAAGTGTGTCCACAAAGCCAGAATTGTATGGCCACTATCGGATAATGTCACAAAGGTGTGTGGAGCAGTTAAGATGCAGTAAGGAGAGAGACTGTCAAGGAAATTCCAAATTTTTAGTTATCCACGAGCTGACTGTTTATAACAAATGCTTAATTTCCACTTTTTTCCCACTGTCACCAGGCATGCTTTTGAGTTGTCATTCCCTATAATTAGGGTGTGTAAAAGAAATGGAAAAAAATAATAATATTAGCTTAAGCAAAACATAATTAGGGGTATAAATATTTCATGAAAGTAAGAATACATTCTCAATGCAAAAATAAACACCTTCTACTCTTCACACCCTTCTTTCTTGTAGGATTTCCTAATGTTTACAAAGATGCTTTATTCTAAAATAGAACTATTTTTTTAAAAATCCACAGAACTCTGCAAACACTTATTTACTTGACCACGTTTGGAAAGAGGAAACGTTGTAAATAATAAATAATTAAACTCAAGACCAGATTGTAAAGTGGTAAACTGGGTTTTGCAAAATTCTACCCACCAACTGTGAGAAGTGAACTAGATGAAAGCATGGTTCTATGCAAGGTCACGGAATCCTGGTGTGATGCTGTAGGATAAGCACTAGACTGCTAACTGAAAAACTGGCAGTTTAAATCACTAGTTCCTTGGAAACCCTGTACAGGGTTGACTATGAGTCCAAACAGGCTTGATGATACTCAACAACAGCATGTAACATGCATTATAGAAGGAATCATGATATTCTGCTTTGGTTTTGATTGGTGAGAATTTGGATTGGAGAAGAGTTGGCTTGAAAGATCATGTCTATGCAACAGTACGGAGTCTTGGTGTGGCACTGTGGGTTAATGCGCTGGACTGCAAAGGCAGTTTGAACCCCAAGTTTGGAGGTGCAAGTTCACCAACTGCTCCTCGGAAACCCTATACAGGGTCGTTATGAGTCAGAAATAACTCTACAGCATTTAACAACAAAAACACACAACAGCAAGTGTTGTAGAAATGTTATAGGAGATGTTCTTTTAAGCAAGGAAAGATGAACCTTTTAAAGATGAAGGAACCTTGAAGGAACAAGACATGTGGGAATGGTTATCAGTGAAGCTTGATCTTAAAAGCAAGAGTGTCTCTGCTTCCACTGAGGATGGGGCCAAGGAGGAAAGCATGAGTGAGGAGGATCCCGATGTGTCTAAAAAGGAGGTAAGGTGAGTGCCTCAAACATCTGCAGCTGGAACAATGTAAGGCAGAGAATTTTGATCTTCTCAGAAAAGTAGGGAAAGTCTTATGCTTAGCAAAAGAGAACAAGGCAAGAAAGAAACTTGGTGGTCTGAGGAATACTGAAGCAATTTGAAACAGTGGCAATGAGAGACAAAATATGGAACAAACCAAAGGGAAGACTAGAAACAGTGATGGGCAGCATCCAGTTAAGGTTAGAAATCAGACTCGAATAGTCACTGTGTTGTCCAGTAGGTTTAATTAGAGAGGAAAGAAAGGATGGCAGGGCCCAGAATAGGCAGGTAATCAGCCAGCCATGTGCTCCTAATATGAGCAGCATTGCAGTTATTATCAGCTTCAATCCAGGCCAGTAATAAGACAATCCAGAAAGGGCTTTAGATTTTCTGATGTCAATGAGAGGTTTTGGAAGGGATGGGAACAGTTACGGTGAAGACCAATTCAGGATAAGGCTACAGACAAAAAAGGGGGTTCTAGACAACATTGCAAAGTATGAGTATTCCAGAACACTTAATTGTGCTCATGAGGAATCTGTACCTGGACCAAGAGGCAGTTGTTCGAAC
>NW_006408574.1:15177422-15202297 GCF_000296735.1 Chrysochloris asiatica
GATTGAAGTTGTCAAGGACTTCATTCTTCTTGGATCAACTATCAACACTTATGGAAGCAGCAGTCAAGAAATCAAACGACGTATTGCTTTAGGCTAATCTGCTGCACAAGACCTTTTTAAAGTGTTGAAGTGCAAAGATGTCAGCTTGAGAACTAAGGTGCTCCTGACCCAAGCCATGGTATTTTCAATAACCTCATATGCATATGAAAGCTGGACAGTGAATAAGGAAGACCATAGGAGAATTGATGCTTTTGAGTTACGGTGTTGGAGGAGAATATTGAAAGTGCCATGTTTTGCCAAAGGATTAAACCGATCTGTGTTGGAAGAAGTGCAGCTAGAGTACTCCTTGGAGGCCAAGATGGCCAAACTTCATCTCTCATATTTTGGACATACTGTCAGGAGGGACCAGTCACTGGAGAAGGACATCATGTTTGGTAAGGTGGAGGGTCAGAGAAAAAGAGGAAGACTCCCAGAGTGATGCATTGGCCAAGTGGCAGCATCAATGGGCACAAGCGTTTCAACAATTGTAAGATTGGCTCAGGACCAGGCAGTGTTTTGTTCTGTTGTGCATAGGGTCGCTTTGTGTTGGTACCAACTTGATGGCACCTAACAACAACAACAAGTCACAGTAAATTAAATTAGAAATCAATAACAAAAAGAAAAAATATGATAACCCATGGGTAAAGAAGAATTTCTAATAAATATCTTTGGAAACAGAATGACAATAAAAATACAATATATTAAAATCTGCTAGTTTCAGTTAAATCCATTCTTAGAAGAAAACATTGAACTGTAAATTTATTTACTAGAAAATGAAAAAAATTTTGAAAATGAATGAGCAAATATTATATTTGCAAAGATGAATGATTAAAATGAATAGATGACTTAAACAAGTTTTTTGGGAATGAGGTAATCCTATAAGAATCAACTGTATTTCTAAAAATAAAACAAAATACAATAAAATAAAATATTTATGAGCACCAAAAATGTTACATTACAGAAATCAGTTTAATGAAAAAAATTCATAGGACCTGTACACACAAACTACTTTTCAGAGAAATGTGATAGTTATAAAAATGCAGAGGTACACCATGTTCATGAATTAGAAGACTAAATATTATAAAGATGCTAATTCTTTCCAGATTGTTCTGTCAATCTCAATACAATCTAGTGTTATTTTCATTAGTTGTCTATGTTCATTAGTTTGTCTATGTTGTCATTGAAACTTGAGAAGCTGACTTAAAGAGTTATATAAGGATACAGTGGGCCAAGAATAATTAAAATATTCTTGAATAAGAATAATAGGAAGGAGAACTTCCTCTATGGCAAATAATAAGGATTGTTATTAAATGAGATGTTTGACATTAGTTCACAAATAAAAGAATAGACTAATGGATTATAGTAAAGGCCAAGACTGTTGTTGTTAAGTGCTACTGAATTGGTTTGGACTCATAGCGACCCTGTATAGGGTTTCCAATGAGTGGCTGGTTATTTCGAACTGCTGACCATGTAGTTCAAAGCAAGCTTGTGGTCCAGTGCTTTATCCCACAGTGCCACACAAGGACTTTTCTCACAAGGACAAGGCTCCTACATTTACAGATACTTGATTTATGACAAAAGTGGAGAATAGAAGAGTGGAGAAAAAGTTGTCTCAATAAATTAATTCTGTTTTCTACTTCATATCATATACTTATGATTTCCAGGGAAATTTAGATCACAATGTTATAGACAAAACCAACACACACACAATTTCCAGCATAAAATATGGGAAAATAACTTCATAATCTTGAGGCAGAAAAACTATTTCTTAAATGTTGTTGTTGTTGTCAGGGGCCATTGAGTCGGAACCGATTCATAGCGACCCCATGCACAGCAGAACGAAACAGTGTCCAATCCTGGGCCAACCTCACTACCGCTGCCACACTTGACGCTATCAATGATGCCACCTGGCCAATCCATCTCGTTAGGGGTCTTCCCCTTTTTCTCTGACCCTCCACCTTACCCAGCATGACATCCTTCTCCAGCGACTGTTCCCTCTGGACAATATGTCCAAAGTAGGAGAGACGAAGTTTAGCCATCCTGGCCTCCAAGGAGCACTCTGGCTGCACTTCTTCCAAAACAGATCTATTTGTTCTTTTGGCAGTCCATGGCACTTTCAGTATTCTCCTCCAACACCACAACTCAAAGGCATCAATTCTTCTACGATCTTCTTTATTCACTGCCCAGCTTTTGCATCCATATAAGGCTATTGAAAATACCATGGCTTGGGTCAGACACACCTTAGTCCTCAAGCTGACATCTCTGCTCTTCAATACTTTAAAAAGTTCCTGTGCAGCAGATTTGCCCAATGCAATACGTCGTCTGATCTCTTGACTGCTGCTTCCGCGAGTGTTGATAGTTGATCCAAGAAGAATGAAGTCCTTGACAACTTCAATCTTTTCTCCATTGATAAGAATGTTGTTTATTGGTCCAGTGGTGAGGATTTTTGTTTTCTTGACATTGAGATGCAATCCATACCGAAGGCTATGTTCTTTGATCTTCATAAGTAAATGTTTCAAGTCCTCTTCACTTTCAGCAAGCAAGGTTGTATCATCTGCATATTGCAGGTTGTTAATGAGTCTTCCTCCAATCCTGACGCCACGTTTTTCTTCATAGAACACAGCTTCTTGGATTATTTGTTCAGCATCCAGGTTGAATAAGTATGGTGAAAGAACATAACCTTGTCTCACACCTTTCCCAATTTTAAAACATTCAGTGTTCCCATGCTCTGTTCGAACAACTGCTTTTTGGTCTAGGTACAGATTTCTCAGAAGTACAATTAAGTGTTCTAAATAGACACACATATACATGAACTATAAGACACTTAGATAAATTAGATTTTTTAATAGAACTTTTTGTAATAGAAAGAAGTTAAGAAAAATTAAAGGAAACGTCACAGGTTCTGAGAAGGTGGTTTTCATCACATATAACCAGCAAGTAGTATGGGGAGATTTCCTCACATCATTAAGGAAAACAACATACACACCAATAGACTAAAAAAACCCAGGCAAGCTATTTGAACTGGCATTTAATAAAACAGGATGTACAAATGGCCACTAAGGAGCTCTGGTAGCATAGTGGTTATGAAATGGGCTGCGAACCACAAAGTTGGCAGTTTGAAACTACTAGCTGTTCCATGGGAGAAAGATGAGGCTTTCTGCTTCTGTAAAGATTTACAGCCTTGGAAACCCTATGCAGGCTGACTTGCTATAAGGACTAATATGAAATCACTGACAATTCCACATTTTGGCAACTACGTGGAGAATGCCAATGTCCATTAGCCCTAAGATGGGAAAAATGTAGTACATTCATACAATAGCAATCTTATACAGGAATAAAAAGGAAGAAACTATAGTTATTGGCATGGACTGTCACAGATAGAATGTTGAAAAAAACCCAAAAAACTAGACACATAGAATACAAACAGAATGATTTCTTTTATAGACAATCCCAAAGAAAACATAACTGAACACTAGTGTTAGAAATCAGAATAGTGGTTACTTTTAGGGAAAGAAGGGCGAAACTACTAACTGAAAGGAACAGAGGAAGGTCTCCAGGTCCTGGCTATGTTCTATTGCTTGTCCAGGATCCTGATTGTCTGGGTTAGTCACTTTGTAAAAATTGCTTTCACTATAAATTTATGTCATGTGTAGTTTTTTTCATACTTCAATAAAATATGTCAAAATGCAAAACAAAAAAAGAATATGTGAATGGGATTGTTGAGAATGCATATTTCATAATCACAGGCACCATTGTTGTTGTTATGTGCCATCGAGTTGGTACCCACTCATAGCAACCTTACGCACAGCAGAACAAAACACTGCCTGATCCTGGGCCAACCTCACTATTGTTGCTACGCTTGAGTCCATCAATGCTGCCTCTTGGCTAATCCATCTCGTTGGGGGTCTTCCTTTCCTTCTATTACCCTCTGACATCTTTGCTCTTCAACACTTTAAAAAGGTCTTGTGCAACAGATTTGCCTAATTAATTTCTTGACTGCTGCTTCCATGAGTGTTGATAGTTGATCCAAGAAGAATGAAGTCCTTGACAACTTCAATCTTTTCTTCCTTGGTAAGAGTGTTGTTTATTGGTCCAGTAGTGAGGATTTTTGTTTTCTTGACATTGAGATGTAATCCATACCGAAGGTTGTGTTCTTTGATCTTCATCAGTAAATGTTTTAAGTCCTCTTCACTTTCAGCAAGCTAAGTTGTATAATCTGCATATCGCAGGTTGTTAATGAGTCTTCCTCCAATCCTGATGCCACATTTTTCTTCTTATAACCCAGCTTCTTGGATTATTTGCTCAGCATACAGGTTGAATAAGTATGGTGAAAGAACACAACCTTGTCACACACCTTTCTTAATTTTAAACCATTCAGTGTTGCCATGTTCTGTTCGAACAACTGCCTCTTGGTCCAGGTACAGAGTCCTCATTTACCACAATTAAGTGTTCTGGAATACTCATATTTTGCAATGTTGTCCATAGCTTGTCAGATCCACAGAATCGAAAGCCTTTGCATAATTGATAAAGCACAAGTAAACATCTTTCTGATATTCTGTGCTTTCTGCCAAGATCCATCTGACATCAACAATGATATCCCTCATTCCACAGCCTCTTCCGAATCCAGCTGAACCTCTGGAAGTTCTCTCTCAATGTATGCTTGCAGCCATTTCTGTATTAGCTTTAGTAAAACTTTACTCGCATGGGATATCAAAGAGATTGTCTGATGATTTCCACATTCTGTTGGGTCACCTCTCTTTGGAATGGGCACAAATAAGGATCTCTTCCAATCAGTCGGCCAGATAGTTGTCTTCCAAATTTCTTGGCATAGATGAGTGAGTGCCTCCTGTGCTGCCTCACTTTCTGAAAATATTTCAGTTTTTATCCCATCAATTCCTGGTGCCTTGTCTATTTCTATGAATGTGTAATCAACTTTCCATTTCTAATGTAATAAATAGGAGTTCTGGAGTGGTGCTGTGTTGGACTGGCTTGCTACCTGAACTGCTAACTGTAAGGTTGCTACCAGCTGCTCTATAGAAATCCTCCACCAGGATAGCTATGAGTTGGAACCAACTATGGCAAGTAGCAACAAGAGTGCAATGAATAACCTCTTTTAGACCACATAGCTTTAGGTTTCAGAATCTTATTGAATAACAATAGCAAGAACAATCAAGGCAAAAAGAAAAATAAAACCTAACTACTGTATGTATTATAATTCTCCAATCTCAAAGCAATGACTCTGGGTGCCTCCTGCCTTTGATTTTTTGCCTCTGGAAAGCCTGGTCCTGCTTCTTTTTCTAAAACATCTCAAAGATGCTAGTCATTGGCTTATGACTGGCCAGTTTGATTGCTTCTACAATGTACATAGAAAAGGTAACAGCAGGACAGTATATAGCCAGGCTCCATTAAAAATATTAATGAAAGTAGAGCACTAATTTATTAAATGAAAATCCTCTGATCTCTTCACTGTAGCAAGCAGCTGTTCTTTTGTGTCCTACTGAGGCCTGGGGACCCAGTGACACCAGCAGTGCTGCCTTGGTGCACATTTTTCTCAGCTGGTCAAATAAACAACTCCACTCTCTTCCTGTAGAGTGGCAAGGCTGCTCCCAGTTGTCAAACTGAAATAATCCCCTTCAAACAGAGTCCCTGGCAAGTTCAAAGAAAACATGCCCAAACCCCGCTGCTTTGGGGGATAATGGACGTCAAGATTCGACTGCACCAACAGAAATGGAAAGATGCCTGTGAACATGAAACCTTAGCAAACTGAGCAGTTTTGCAAATATTTCTCTGCCATCCCATCCATGCCTGTTCCCATCAAATCAATCCTTGTCCTTCATGTTCCAGTAACACCACCCCCTTTTTTCTTTTTTATTGCATTTCATATTCCAACGTTGAAGGTCAAGTTTACTTAGTAGCATCAAATTTTACTGATGCTCTTTATTTATCATAAAAATGGTCTCAAACTCTATGAAACCAAATTATAAGAGATAGCAGGCAGATTTCATTATATGTCAAAAGACATTTTGTTAGACCCCAATTCTAATAACCAGAGGACATATAAGAGGGCTTCAAAAAGGTTGTGGAAAAAATGAATTAAAAGAAACTGTGATTGTCCAGGAATATTTTTAAGTTCCCTCAAATAAAACACTGTTTAATCTTTGAGAAGGCACAAGTATTAACTAGTAAGGCCTGGACACTGACAAACAATAAACACAGTTGTAAATGAGATAATAATTTCTTGGAGTCCTGTAGGATCAGCACTAGACTGATAATCACAAGGTCAGCAGTTCAAACCCATCAGCTGCTTCTAGAAAATCTATGGCTATGAGTTTGAACCAGCTCAATGGCACTTAATGACAACAATAATTTCTTTAGGAAAACTGATGGGTTTTTGGTGTTTTTTACATCATTTCAAGAAATGGGAATATGTTTCTTAATTCTATATCTGTATCAGTCATCTCAATCTTTCCTTTGATTCCCATGTCTCTACTTCAACAAGAAATTGACATTATTTTAACTCTGTGTCTACACCTATAGCTATATCACAATGATGATTGAGAAAATGAGGTCCAACATGCTCGCAGATTTAAGAGGCAGAGCTGAATTTCTGTTCAGTGGGTGAACAATGTCAATAGTAAAAGCACCACAAACAATTTGAAATGTCACACTACTGTGTAAATATCATATGGCTGCTTGTAACTCTCATTCCATTCCTGCCTTTATCCACAGTGAATATCCTGTGTTGATTTTAATAGACACCAAGAGGCTTAGTTCCCATTCTCAGACAGTCTTTAATCTTCAGAAATAAAAGACTTCCGCTCATCTCACAGGAGTGTTTTAAGTACAAGTGTGATAACTTGCTAGAAAGTATCTAATTTTTCTTGAAGAAAAGGTATCACATTAAAGAAATGTCTGTGGGATACTCCAGTGACTCTGGGTTTCCAATGGTGATGCAGAGTCTTACATGGATCTGGGCAGGTTGTCTCAGGTTCGCCTGTCAGTGGAATGATGACCTTCACACCTAGATCCTGTAAGGGGGCTGTGCACTGGATTGACCATTCAGCTGGGAGTTAGGAGCCCCCATAGTTGTCTTGGTTCTCCTTGTCACTGTTGTTCTTGCAAGTTGTTATGCAATTGACTCCTACTTATGTAAATTTAGGTGTAACAGAAAAGACCCTCACCTGGCCTTGTACCATCTTCATTAGGATGTGTATTAGTCACCAATGCTTCCATAACAGAAATACTAAAAGTGGGTGGCATTAATGAACATACATTTATTTTCCCATGATTTGCTATCATTGTTGTTATGTGCCGTTGAGACAGTACCAACGCATAGCAACCCTATGCCCAACAGAACAAAACACTGTCCAGTCCTGCACCAACCTGACAATCATCACTACATTTGAGTCCATCGCTGCTGCAACTGTGTCAACCCATCTCGTTGGGGGGTCTTCCTCTTTTTCTCCAACCCTCCATTTTACCAAACATGATGTCCCTCTCCAGGGTCTAGTCCCTCCTGAAAATATGTCTGAAGTATGAAAGATGAAGTCGGGCCATCCTGGTGTCCAGGGAGCACTCTGGCTGCACTTCTTCCAACACAGATTGGTTGCTCTTTTGGCAGTCCATGGTACTTTTAATATTTCCTTCAACACCATAGCTCAAATGCATCAATTCTTTTGCAGTCTTCCTTATTTACTGGGCAATTTTTGCATGCATTTGAGATTATTGGAAATACCATGGCTTTGGGTCAGATGCACTTTAGTCCTCAAACTGACATCTTTGCTTTTCAACACTTTAAAGTCTCATACTATAGGGGATGAAAATTCAGAATTCAGGGTGCTGGCTATGGGGCAGGCTTTCTCTTCCTCTCTGGACTCTGTGTGAATGTCCTTGTCTCTTTCACCTATGGTTCCTAGGCTCCTTTGTGATCTTCATATAGCATACCCTGATGTCTGTCTTCCCCTACTGTGCTTCCTTGCTTTGGTGCAGAATCTGCTCTTTTTATATCTCAAAGGATTTGAATTAAAACATACTCCATGCAGATATGGACTCATTAATATAATAGTATAGCCCAATTCTCAAACGGGATAGTATCCATAGTTACAGGACTGGGATTTCCATCACGTATTGTGGGAGCACACAATTCAATTCCTGAGAGAATGTTTGAGCCCATTGTGACTACTGGGTCAGCTCCTCTCATCTTGATTTTGCTGACCCTCTACTTTACCAACCATCATGAAATCAAATGGCATATTGAATTATGGTATTGGTGAAGCATATTGAATCTAATATGGACTGCCAGAAGGATGGACAATTCTGTCTTGTAAGAAGTACGGTCGGAATGCTCCTTGGAAGTGAGAATGCCAAGGCATTGTCTCATACACTTTGTACATGCTATCAGTAGGGAACAGTCCGTGAATAAAGACATCGGTCTTGGTAAAGTGAAAGGTCAGTGAAACAGATGAAGAGCCTCAATGAGAAGGATTGACACAATGGAAGAATGAGCTCAAACATAGCAAAAATTAGGAAGATGGGGCAGGACCAGGCAGTATTTTGTTATGTTTAATAAGGGTTACTATGAGTCAGAACCAACTTGACAGCCCCTAACAATGACATCGACATTTCTATTGATTGCCTTTTCTTGTGGCATGTCCAATAAATGTCTGCCAGTTGAAGTCTTGCTGTTCTGTCATCTAAGGAACGTTCTGATTGTATCCCTTCTAAAACTGATCTATCTGTTCTTTTGGCAGTCCACAGCAGAATCATTATTCTTTGCTAGCACCACAGTTTGGATGCACCAATTTTCTGTCTACTTTTATCATTATTTAACATTTAGATGCTTATGAAGTGATTGAAAAATTTTATCAAACTCTTTAATCTTTTGGACATCAGTTACCTCATGTGTAAATTGGGTAGTACTAGAACATGCTCAACATTTCTTAAGCTGAGGGAACTGAACAACAGCTTCAAGCCTCGACTTGAAATATTCAAGGATTCTATGGGCAACATATTGAATGATGCAGAAAGAATCTAAAGAAGATGGAAGGAATACACAGAGTCATTGTACCAAAACATATGTCCGATGTCCAACCATTTCAAGAGGTTACATAGCTCAAGAACCAATGATACTGAAGGAAGAAGTCAAAGATGCATTGAAGGCATTGGCAAAGAACAAGGTACTGGGAATGGATGGAATACAAATTGAAATATTTCCAAAAAACGGATACGGCACTGGAGGCACTCATTCATCTATGTCAAGAAATTTGGAAGACACCTAACTGGCCAACTGACTGGAAGAGCTCTGTATTTGTGCCCATTCCAAAGAGAGGTGGCTCAAAGGAATGACACCTCTCTGTGGAATGGGCACAAATACAGATCATCAGACAATATCATTAATATCACATGCAAGTAAATTTTGGCTAAAGATAATTCAAAAACAGTTGCAACCGTTCATTGATAGATTCAAACAAGGATGTGGAATGCGGGATATCATTGCTGATGTCATGTATCTTTGCTGAAAGCAGAGAATACCAGAACGATGTTTACTTGTGCTTTATTGACTATGTAAAGGCTTTTGATAATGAGGATCATGACAAGCTATGGACAACATTGCTGAGAATGAATATTCTGCACCATTTAATTGTGCTTATGAGAAGCATAGACCAAATGGAAGCTGTTAAAAGATAACAAGAGGACATTGGTTTAAATTAGGAAAGGTGGGCACCAGGGTTGTATTCTTTAACCATATTTATCCAGTCTGTATGCTAAGCAAATAAATCAATAAACTGGATTATATGAAGAAGAACATGGCATCAGGGTTGAAGGAAGACTCATTAACAACCTGTGATATGTAGATGACACAACATTGCTTGCTGAAGTTAAGAGGACTTAAAATTGAAATACTTACTGATAAATATCACAGACCACAGCCTTTGGTGTGGGTTACACCTCAACGTAAAGAAAACAAAAATCCTCACCACTGGACCAATAAACAACACCCATATACATGGAAAAAAGAATCAAGTTGTCAAATACTTCATTTTTAACAGATCCGCTATCAACACTCATTCAAGCAGAAGTCAAGAAATCAAATGATGCATTGCAGTAGGCAAATCTGCTGCACAAGATCTCTTTAAAATGTCAAAGAGCAAAGATGTCAGTTTGAGGACTAAGGTGTGTCTGACCCAAGCCATGGTATTTTCAATAACTTAATATGCACGTGAAAGTTGGACAATGAATAAGGAAGACAGTAGAATGGATGCATTTGAGTTATGATGTTGGAGGATGATATTACAAGTACCATGGACTGCCAAAAGAACAAACAAATCTTTGTTGGAAGAAAGACAGCCAGAATGTTCCTTGGAAGACAGGATGGCCAGACTTCATCTTTTATACTTGGGACATGTTATCATCAGGGGCCAGTCCCTGGAGAAGGAAAACATGCTAGGTAAAGTGGAGGGTCAGAGAAAAAGAGGAAGACCTCCAATGAGATAGGTTGGCACAATGGGTTCTAGCGTAGCAACAATTGTAAGGTTGGCCCAGGACCAGACAGCGTTTTGTTCTGTTGAGTATAGAGTTGCTATGATTGGTACTGACTCGATGGAACCTACAAACAACAACAAGACATTGGATGGAGTCCTGGTGTGGTGCTATAGGATAAGCACTGGACTGTTAACAGCAAGGTTGTCAGTTCAAACCCACCAGTTGCTCCTTGGAAACCCTATACAACATCACCAAGTCAGCATGGACTACATGGCATTTAACAACCACAACAACAACAACAGCAGACATTGGATGAACTTGAAGTTGCCTTCAAGCTCTATATTTTGTAATCTATGATTTAGTGCAATCCTTCCTGCTTCATACTTAGGAAACTAGAGAATTCTTTTTAAAGAAAATAGCAGAATGGTGGTTCAGAGAAAAGGTTCAGAAATATGCACATAAAATTATTTGAGCTTAGCCTTTACCAGGGATTCAGAATATGAGAGAAGCCTTCTCTTAACTTATTCAAGTTGGTTTTCAATTACTCCAGCACATAATTATATTTTCCTTCTTTTTATATGCTGTAATTTTAAAAATTTGTTTTATCATTTTTCATCATAAACATAAGATACCTTGTTTACTAGTTGTTGTTGTTGTTGTCAGGTGCCATGGAGTCGGAACCGACTCATAGCGACCCCATGCACAGCAGAACGAAACAATGTCCGATCCTGGGCCAACCTCACTACCTCTGCCACACTTGACGCCATCAATGATGCCACCTGGCCAATCCATCTCGTTAGGGGTCTTCCTCTTTTTCTCTGACCCTCCACCTTACCCAGCATGACATCCTTCTCCAGCGACTGTTTCCTCTGGACAATATGTCCAAAGTATGAGAGACGAAGCTTAGCCATCATGGCCTCCAAGGAGCACTCTGGCTGCACTTCTTCCAAAACAGATCCATTGGTTCTTTGGGCAGTCTGTGGCACTTTCAGTATTCTCCTCCAACACCACAACTCAAAGGCATCAATTCTTCTATGATCTTCCTTATTCACTGTCCAGCTTTCGCATCCATATGAGGTTATTGAAAATACCATGGTTTGGGTCAGGCGCACCTTAGTCCTCAAGCTGACATCTCTGCTCTTCAATACTTTAAAAAGTTCCTGTGCAGCAGATTTGCCTAATGCAATACGTCGTCTGATCTCTTGATCGCTGCTTCCGCGAGTGTTGACAGTTGATCCAAGAAGAATGAAGTCTTCTCCATTGATAAGAATGCTGGTTATTGGTCCAGTGGTGAGGATTTTTGTTTTCTTAACATATAGATGTAATCCATATCGAAGGCTGTGCTCTGTGATCTTCATAAGTATATGTTTCAAGTCCTCTTCACTTTCAGCAAGCAAGGTTATATCATCAGCATATCTCAGGTTGTTAATGAGTCTTCCACCAATCCTGACGCCACGTTTTTCTTCATAAGACCCAGCTTCTCGTATTATTTGCTCAGCATACAAATTGAACAAGTATGGTGAAAGAACACAACCTTGTCTCACACTTTTCCCAAATTTAAAACATTCAGTGTTCCCATGCTCTGTTTGAACAACTGCCTCTTGATCCAGCATAGAGAAGCTAAAGCAAATGGAAGAATGTTTACTAGTAATAACTGTTTAGTACCTAGCACATAGTAGGATTCAAAATCTATGCTGAGTGAAAAACTGAATGCAAACAAAAGTGTTTAACTACAAGCAGCATAAAGCTCAAAGATATTTGACAAACACTCAACTGTCTTTGTTTTCCTCAGCTATAACAAAAGGAAAGATGATGGACTGCAATTGGACCAATAAAATGTATTTGGAAGTTCTCCCAATCTAAATCATGTTTGCCAGGTCACTGGAGATGTATATGACTTAAGTATGATGAGACTTTGCAATTACACAATGAGAAAAGCCTTCTACTTTATATGACACGACATTGATTCAATAAAAGCTTTTTCTAATCTTAGAGTAATTACTTTTATGGACTGTGGCATAGTTGTAAAATATATACATGTGAGATGCAAATTTTAGCAAAAAAAATATATATATATATACACAGCTGAGTGCTGAATTTCTTTTATTTTCTGTTAATAAAATAAGCATAATAATCAATTATACATGTTTTAGATAGTTTGCATAAATGGACTTTAAAGAAAAAATTAAGGAATAAGAAATGACTTTTGCAAAATTTCTCAGCAACTTAACTTCTATAACACATGGATGCGATTTGCTTTTGTTATTTGTTGAGCGTGTTTATTTTTAAGATCCCAAGTTTAGCAGAATGAAACTATAGTTATTATCCCCATTGCACGAGACCACTTTAGCCTAGAAATATGTGCTGGGTAATTTGTATGTAGGTCATTAGTTTTTCTTCAAAGGGAAACTATAGTTACATTTTATGTAGTCAGAAAATTCACTGTTCCATGATGCCTTTTCTTGGGTCATCTTGTGAACTGATTGTCACACAATGATCCAATCAGCTGTGTGATTGATCTGATTTGGTTAGTTCATCCATAACACCTGGACCAAACAGCCGCTTTCTGTACGACACTGGTGGGCGTTGCATGCAACATCAAGGAATAAATAAAGGTCATTTATTTTAAAAAATGATCCCATACCAAACACATTTCCATTGCTTTGCGTAAATGTAATTGAAACTGTCTGAACTGAATAATGTTGACCCGAAGATTTCAAATGACTGTATTGATTGATCTGGAGTTGCATAGTGTACAAATCATGATAGTAATAATGCTTCATTAAATAACTGCATTTCTGTACTCAGAAAAGAAACCTGCATATAGGGTTTGGAAAACAATTGTCTAACACTGAATGAGCAGATAGCTTATGGATCCAGACAGAAAGCATAGAGATACAACACAATTTCATCCAATTTCATGTGTTTTAAAATGAATGCGCACAACTCTAGAGGAGCTATTGAATTTCTTGTCCTCTGGGCAGTATCAGACTCTCTTTTTCTTTTTCAGATGTCAGGACTTTCGGTTGAAACTTTCATCTCACAAATATTCACTAAGAACTCATTGTAGTATATCTTTTTATCCATTTGCTTTCAATCTACTTGAATCATATTTCCTTTTACTAACTGGAGTATCTTGTTGGTAGCACAGAACTTGCATTGCTTTTCTGTGTGTAACGTGATCATTTCTGTTTTTTTAAATGGAGTATGTAGTCTGTATGTTTTACTGATCTATTTATATTTAAATCTACTAAATTTTATTGTTTCCTTTTTGCTTCATGTATTCTACATTTTATTCTCTTGACATCTCTTTTCATTAATAAAGTTTTTTGTTAATCATTTTATTTTCTCTTTTATCTTGTGAATTATACACTTTTTTTCTTTAACCTTTCTTTGAATTATTTCCTCATCTATTAAAGCATACAGACTTATTGTTGTTGTTGTTGTTAAATGCCTTCAAGTTGGTTTCAACTCACAGTGACCCTGTATAGGGTTTCCAAGGAGCAGCTAGTGGGCTTGAACTGCCAACCTTGTGGTTATCAATCCAGTGCTGAGCCTATAGTACCACACCAGGAGTCCATGGATTTATCAGAATGAATATTTATACTATTTGCCAAAGCAAGGATTTTAGAGAGAGTGAACATAATTTATACCATGCTGCCTTTTGTACTTACATAGTCATGTATTTTAATCCTATATATGAGGAAGTTTCTGAAAGTTTGTGGAAAACAGAATGAAAAGATCATGGAATATTCCCATAACTCTTTGAAGCTCTCTCATATATTATAAATTTCATAAGACATTATTATCATGGTTCAATGCTCATTCAGAATTCCAATTAATACACGGGGGCCTTCAAAAGAGCACAAACAGAATGTGGGACCCTATCCAGAGGAGTCCTGGTGAAGGGCTGTGAGTTAATGCGCTGGACTGCAAAGTTGTTTGAGCAATAAGGTTTGTGGTTCAAGCTCATCAGCTGCTACTTGGAAACCCTATGTTGTTGTTATTAAGTACTGTGGAGTTGATTCTGACTCATAGTGACCCTGCACAGGGTTTCCCAGGCTGTAAATATTTATGGGAGCAGAAAGCCTCATCTTTCTCCCATGGAACAGCTGGTAGTTTCGAACTGCCGACCTTGAAGTTAGCAGCCCAATTTATAACCACTATGCTACCAGAGCTCCTTGGTTGATATGTGTTGGAAATGACTCAACAGCATTTAACAACAACAACAACAATATCCAGAGAAGCAGTGACACCAGAGGTGGAGGCAGATATGAGGACATGGAGAGAGAAAGCAGCTGAGGACTCTAGACTCATGGAAAGAGAAAGGCTGTGTGCTGGCTGCCAGGAGGCAGGCTTGCAGAATGTGCCTTTTGGTTGTTTAAATGATTATATATTCCTGAGTGTTTTTGTGTACATTAAAACCAATACAAAACAAAAAACTGAACCAAATAGTACCAAATATTGTTGAATGATGATGCATGGAAGGAGTGTAATCGTTGCAATGAAATGAAATATGATAGGATGAGTATAAAACTGATGTTCACCCATGTGAACTACCACTCAATTCACAATAAAAACTTTGTGCCATTGAGTTGGTTCTGCCCCATAGAAACCCTGTATAGGGTTTCCAAGGAGCAGCTGGAGAGCTTGAACCTCCGACTTGGTGGTTCAAACTGACTTTGCAGTCCAGCGCACTAACCCACAGCGCCACACCAGGCCTCACTTAAACATATTAATCATTTTAACTTTAAAATTTGTGATGACTAATTATACTATCTGGTACTAATTTGTGGTTCTGTGTCTATTATCTGTTTTCTTGTGTGTGTTTGATCATTTGATCATGGTGCTTGGCATGCCTGATAATTTTTTTTTTTTTTTTTTTACTGAATGCCAACAATGTGTGCTAAATTACTGGAATATCTTCCTCAGAAAGGCTTTATTTTTGTATGTCACTTTGAAATCCCAGTGATTGGAATTTTGACTGCCTCGGTTGCTCTCTGATCTTTCAAAACAGATATTCTTTATTATCTTTGTACTCAATGGAAAGGTGGATCTGCAATAAGCTACGTTTCCTTTGTCTTGAGTACTTTGTATTAAAAAAAAAATGGAAATTCTGTCTACCTACATTAAAGTCACTTAAACATATCTAATAGTTTATGATCTCACTTTTATTCCTATTCTTTTATAGTTTCGGGCTGATGGGTAAGTAGCTTTATTATCTCCAATTTATAGTAGGTTTTCATATATACAAAGGGAAGCAAAGTACTAGTTAAGAACAAGAAATCATAAGTATGCCTTTATTCTATAATAAATATGAGTGAAGTTCATATGAAGACTTGAGGAAAAGTATAAGATATTGCCATCCTGAAGAAAGTATTTCTGAAGGGCAAACTAAAAATCATCATAACACAAAATAATTTAGTTGAAAGATTGTGTTGTTGTTGTTGTTAAGTGCCGTGGAGTCGGTTCCGACTCATAGCGACACTGCACAGGGTTTCCGAGGCTGTAAATCTTTACGGGAGCAGAACGCCTCATCTTTCTCCCGCGGAGCAGCTGGTAGTTTCGAACTGCTGACCTTGCTGTTCACAGCCCGATTTGTAACCACTACGCTACCAGAGATTAAAACACTTAAATACTATGTGCTAAAAAAAAATTGAGCCCTGGTATGGTGTTGTAGAATATGCATTGAACTTGGAACCATAAGGATATTGGTTCAGACCCAATAGGCATTCTTGGAAACAGTTTACAGGGTTCTGTGAGTCAGAACTGACTCAACGGTCCACAACAACAACAAATACAAATGATCTGTAATTTTATTAATGTCTTGCAAAATGAAAACAGTGTTATTGTTATTTATAAATAAAGCTTATCAAAAGCATGGAAATTACAGAGAAGTGTAAATAAAAAAAAATTAAATTAGCCACAATTGTTGCTGTGAAGTGTCATTGAGGCAGTTCCAACTCACAGCAACCCAGTATAGGGTTTGCAAGGAGCAGCTGGTGAGTTTGAACTGCTGGCCTAGTGGTTCAAACCAATCTTGCGGTTGAGTGCTTATCCTACAATGCCACACCAAGACTTCGTAATACCCTCATAAAATGGACTCTTATGTAATCACTACTTAAAACTGCTTTATGCTTAAAATGGGATATTGTGGGATAAAGAGAAAAGCAGTTCAGGAAATGGGTTTTAAGTTAGAACACAGTGGGCACATAATCCAAACAAGAAGAGCTATTAGGATACTACCTTTTATGTTAAATTACAACTCTGCGTCACAAACACCAGCTTTTCTGGGAGAACTTCAAGCATGCAAAGTCAAGTCAGCAACTTTCCTATTGATTGTTAGACATTTAGTTTCTTCTAGTGTGTTCCTATAAGCATTACATTCTAGAAAAGCCTATGGGGCAGTTTCACCCTGTCACATAGGGTTACTATGAGTTGAGGGCCCATTCAGTGGCACCTAACAAAGACAATAGCAGAAACTATTTTTAAAATGTCTCATTTAAAAATTATGATTACAAAGCTAGCAGTAGAATGTTAAGTTGAAAGAAACGTGGACATCTCTTCGATTAATATATAAAACACTGATGCTACCCACAACCAATCTTGGCTGCATTGGAAGAGGAAAAGAATAAAAATGAGCTCAATCCAGCAATGCCAGATTCAATCATCCAGCTATTGTATAATAGCAGCTTGAAGATCATCTATTACTTATTATTTTACCATTGGAAACAAAATAAAACAAACAAACAAAAAACCCCTAAAATTGCCACCCTTCCATGGAAAAAAAATATTATTTCTCCAAATTGTATGCCAGAGAATACAGCTTAGAGTAAATCAACACTTTATTGTAAAATATTTCCCTAGTTGTTTTTTCCATGGAAAAAACCCTTGAGGAATCAGCCATGCATTTTAAGTACCAGCAGAGCTTCAGAGACCAGCTGAGCTGTATAACTCTCAGAATTTATTTATTCACTAAGAAATCTTGACTTAAATTAGCTAGAGTCTACCCTTGGCTTTACTTGATTATCTAGATTTGCACAGGGGTTGGAGAAGCAATTCAAGCAATCAAAGATGCCAGCTTCTCAAAGAGTAAATGAAGGTGATTTTCATACATAAGGCCAGTTTTACATGAGGGGTCTTTTACTAGAAATAATATGCTATTTTCTCTCACTTCTTCATGTTACTCTTATGTGCTATCAAGTGGATTCTGACTCACAGTGATCCTGTAAGACAGAGTCAAATTGTTCGAGGTTGTAATCTTTATGGGAAACGATAGCCACATCTTTCTGCCGCAGAACAGCTGCTTGGGCTTGAACTAAACATTTGTGCAACCAAGCCTTCTTCACTTCTTCAAATTTTTGTTGTTAAGTGCCATCAAATGTGCTCTAACTCCTAACGACCACGTGAGTAACAAAAGAAAACACTTCCCCGTCCGGCACCATCCTAACAATTGTAAGGTTTGAGTCCATTGCTGGTGTCATTGCGTCCATCCATCTCATTGGAGGTCTCCCTCTTTTTCACTGACCCTTCACTTTACCGAGTATGATGTCCTTCTCCAGGGATTGATATTTCTGACAACATGCCCAAAGTACTAGAGCAAAGATTCACCAGTCTCACTGCTAAGGAGCATTGGGGTTGTACTTGTTCCAAGATGTATTTGTTTGCTTATCTCATAGTCCATAGTATGTTTCAAGATTATTTGGCAACACCGTAAGTCAAATGCATCAATTTTTCCTATGGTCTCCCTTATTGATTATTTAACTTTCACATGCTTCTAAGGCTATTGAAAATACCATGACTTAGTTCGGACACAGTCTAAAACAGACATCATTGTTCTTGAGCATCTCAAAGAGGTCTTCTGATTTATCTAATGCAATATGTCATTTGATCTTTTGGCTTCTGCTTCCATAATCATTCATTGTGGACCCAAGCAAAATGAAGTTTTTGACAACTTGAATCTTTTCTCTGGTTATCATGATATTGTTTATTAGTTCTGTTGTGAGGATTTCTTGCTGTCTTTACGCTGAGGTGCAATCCATACTGAAGGCTGTGCTCTTGTATATTCATCAGTAGTTAAGGCTTCTTCACTTCTAGTAATCAGGGCTGCATTATCTGCATAGCATAGTTTGTTATTGAGTCTTCCTCCAATTCTGAAAACATGTTGTTCTTATAATCCAGTTTCTTGGAGTATTTGCTGAGCATACCGACTGAGTAAGTATGGTGAAGGGGCAGTCCTAGCATATATCTTTCCTGATTTTAAACCATTCAGTATCCTCTTATTCTGATTGAACATCTGTCTCTTCGTCAATGTACAGCTTCCTCGTGAGCACAATTAAGTGTTCTGCAATACCCATTCTTCTCAGGGTTATCTACAGTTTGTTTTGATCCACATAGTCACATGCCTGTGCATGGTCAATAAAACAAGTAAACATGTTTCTTGTACTCTCTGTTTTTAGCCAAGATCCATATAGGACATCAGCAATAATAGCCCTCATTTTACATTCTCTTTTGAAACAGGCTTGAATTTCTGGCAAATCCCTGTTGATGTACTATTGCAACCATTTTGAGTTATCTTCAGCAACATTTTACTTGCCTATGTTATTAATGGCATTGTTTGATGATCTTTGCATTCAGTTGGGTTCTTTCTCTGGCATGGGCACAAATATGGGTCTTTTCCAATTGGTTAGCTGAGTAGCTATCAGCCAAGTTTCTTGGCATAGATGAGTGACTGCCTCCCGCATTGCTTCAGTTTATTAAAGAATTCGATTTGTATTCTGTCAATTCCTGGAGACTTTTTAGTCTCCAGTGAGTTCAGTGTACCATGGAGTTCTTCCTTCAGTATCAGATGTTCTTGATCACGTGGTATTTCTTTAAATGGTTAAATATCAATCATTTGGTTTTGGTTATTCTCTTCTTTTGGTTTGCTAACTCCAGGGCTTGGCACATTTCATTATAATACTTGACTTTGTCTTCTTGAGTTGTCCTTTGAAACTTTCTGATTAGTTATTTTCACCAATTTTCCCAGTCACTTTTAGCTTCTTCAAATTTCATAGTATCTTCTGCTCTTCTTAGGATAGCTTTGTCTTTCTTTCTTTACTTCCTGTCTTTTTAATGACTTTTGCTTTCTTCATTTATGACATTTTTGATGTCATCCCAAAATTATTTTTTATTTCTTCATACAGGCATGAAAATATACTTGTGATGCATATTCTCATTTTTCTTTCAGGTCAGGTATATATATATTAGTCTTCACGATTCAAATATTTCAATTTGACCTATGTGACTTTATTCAAGTTTTGAAAGGACTAATATGCAAGAAATTGAAATTTGGTAGAATTTTTTACTACGTATAATTGAAAAAAGAGACAAAACCAGACTGTTTTATATGATTTTGTGTGTGTTAGTTTAAATAAATTGCAGTTTTTAAGAAGAAATAAGTATTTTTTACTTCATATTTGGGAATTTCACCAATAATAGCACTTTTTCTGCTCAAAATATATAATTAAATATTAAACTGGAGATCCTTTTGCATTTTAGCATTGGATGGAAATTTCATGCATTGTTTATCTGTGACATCTTTAGTTTTCTTTCGTGTATTGCGTCCCTTCCTCAACATTGCTCTGAATTCATCTCTAAGTTCTGGCAGTGAAAAGTAGCTGTGGAAGTGGTTCCCAGACATTTTACTGGACAGACTAGTATAGTTTTGGAGTCCTAGTGTGGTGCTGTAGGATAAGCACTGTATTCCTAACTACAAGTTTAGTACTTCGAACCAAGCAACCACTTTTTAGAAACCCTTGTTGTTTTTGTTGTTATGTGCTGTGGAGTCAGTTCTGACCCATAACGACCCTGTCCAGGGTTTCTGCGGCTGTAAATCTTTACGGGAGCAGAAAGCCTCATCTTTCTTCCACGGAACAGCTGGTAATTTCGAACTGCTAACCTTGCGGTTCACAGCCCAATTCGTAACCACTATACTACCAGAGCTCCTTCTTAGAAACCCTAGATAGGGTCACTATGTACTGGAATTGAATCGATGCACTTGCTAACAACAAGAACAACAAGGATAGTTTTAAACATACATTTTTGGGAAACCCATAGTATTGTTGTTGTTAAGTACCATCGAGTAGGCTCCAACTCAGAGCAACCCTGTGCACAACCGAATGAAAGATCACCTGGTCCTGCATCATCTCCTCAATAATTACACTGGAGCCCCACCACTGCTGCCACTGGGCTAATCCATCTTGTTGGGGGGCTTCCTCTTTTCTCTGACCCTCCACTTTACCAAGCATGATGTACTTCACCAGGAACTGGTCCCTACATAACATGCCTTGCCATCCTGGTTTCTAAAGAGCATTCTGCCTTTACTTCTTCCAATGCAGATTTGTTTGTTCTTCTGGTATCCATGGTACTTTTAATGTTCTTTTTCAACAGTACAACTCAAATGAATCAATTCTTCTATGGTCTTCCTTATTTACTGTCTAACTTTCACTTGCATATGAAGCTATCGAAAATACCATGGCTTGAGTCAGGCACACCTTAGTCCTCAAACTGATATATTTGCTCTTGAACAGTTAAAGATGTCTTGTGCAGCAGATTTGCCTCATACGGTATGTCACTTGATTTCTTGACTGCTACTTCCATACGAGTTGATTGTGAATCCAAGCAGAATGAACTCGTTGACAACTTCAATCTTAGCTCTATTTATCATAATGTTATTTATTGGTCCAGTGGTGAGGATTTTTGTTTTCTTTACATTGAGGTTCAATGCATACTGAATGAAGACTGTTGTCTTTGATCTTCATCAGTAAGTGTTTTAAGCATATAGCATTATCAACCTTTAATTTAATACCATAATGACATCTTAAAAGTACCAACTAATAGCTAATCGTCTTTTTATTTAAAACACAATTATATAAAACCAAAAAATTTTAGTATGAACATAACCTTAGAAAAAAGGAGTGTTTCCCAAGATAGATGCATTGAAATCGTCTTTACTCTTCTTAATCTTTCCATTTTGTCTTTGACCAGAACTCCACCACCAAGTGAACATGATAACATGTGGACACCATACTGATGACGGTCATTCTTATACAACTTTGAAAAATGACTAGGAAGACGCAGCTGACATCCTCTGCACTGTTTTCAGGCTTCATAGTTTCTTTCTAAATCAAGGGTTTGGTTTTGTTGTGTGTTTTTTTTTAAGTGTGAGTTGGAAATGTATCAGTTTTCTTTTTATAACCTATTAATCATCCTAGCACATAAAATAAAATCTCTCTGTATACATGGTAGTCATATGTGCTTCAGACTGCAACTGCTCCCCATAGGATTTTCGATGGCTGTCAGCTTTCAAAAGTGGATTACCAGGTCTTTCTTCTGAGGCATTTCTGGGTGTAATCAAACCACGAAATTTTCAGTTAAGAGTGACGTGACTAATAATATAGGGCACCTAATGAAGACTAGGTGCCCTATATTATTAGCCTTCATTAAAGGAGCTCTGGTAGCGTAGTGGTTATGAATTGGGCTGCGAACCGCAAGGTCCGCAGTTCGAAACTAGCAGCTGCTCCGCGGGAGAAAAATGAGGCGATCTGCTCCCGTAAAGATTTACAGCCTCGGAAACCCTGTTCAGGGTCTCTATGGGTCGAAACCGACTCGACGGCACTTAACAACAACAAGTCTTCATTAAGGAGCTCTGGTAGCGTAGGGCTTACGTATCAGGCTGCTAAACTCAAGGTCAGCAGTTCGAAACTACCAGCGGTTCCACAGGAGAAAGGTGAAGCTTTCTGCTCCCGTAAAGATTTACAGCCTCGGAAACCCTGACAGGGTCGCTATGGGTCAGAACCGACTCCATTGTACTAACAACAACAACAACAAGTCTTCATTACTTGAAATCAACTAAACAGTATAATCCTGTGGTATGGTATTACTATAATTATTTCTATTTTCCAGATGGGGAAACTTAGAGAAACAGGCTTAAATAACTTTTCTGAAGTTGTTTCAGGTTCTTGAGCCCACACTTTTAACTTTTGTGCTAGATTCTAAGAAGGAATCACATTTGTCTCTGGGTACATTTCTTAATTTTCATATTAAGTTTATACAAAGATTGAGCCTGTACATAGATAGACATTTCCTGGAAAAGAGGAAAAAATAAATGTATGAAAAACTAGCAGCCATCCTGGACAGACATCTACTGACAGTATATTTGGGAAACTTGATCTTGGGATTTTAACTATGGAACCTCAATTAGACTGAAATACAATAGCTTTCAACAATATAATGCTGAAGTCATAACAAAGAAATAAAAAGAGTAAAAAAAATGGGAGATAATAGTGAAGAATACATGAATTAGTTAGTTATAGAATAACTGATGTTGTCAAATGCCCTTGAGTCAGTTGCAACTCATAATGACCATTTATAGGGTTTCCAAAGGTTTTTAAATCTTTGCGGGAGCGGAAAGCCTCATCTTTCTACTGTTAAGTGGCTGGTGGGGGTCAAACTGCCAACCTTGTGGCTCATAGTCCAGTGCTTATTACACGGAGCTACCACACTGTCCTATGGAGACACCAAACTTCCAAGAATGCTAAGCACACCAAATCTAACTTGAACTCAGAATTGGATTCAGATTCAACCATTTTGTATCCAAGACTCTGTGTGGCAGTTTCTAGTGTGTTCTAGGATATAAAAGAGCTATATAAAATCTGATGGAAACCAGAGTCAGCATTTTTGGCTTTGAATTATATTTCAGAGATTGTAAAGTAGTAAGATAATATATTGTTGCTGTTCTTCTTAAGTGTAGTTAAGTTGGCTCCCACTCATAGTGACCCTGTATAGGGTTTCCAAGGAGTGGCTGGTGATTTGAACCACCAACTTATGGTTCAAACCGACCTTGTGGTCAAGTGTTTATCCTACAGTGCCACACCAGGACTATGGTAAGATAATGTGGAACACTTTAATCAAATATACATGCTAAAGTTAATGCTAATTCTAATTCCTGAAATTTATTTTTTTATAAAACTTCTCTGATTATTTGGATGTGATATTCCACATACAGTATGCAATGTACTCAATATCATATTAGGCACTGTATCTGTGTAATATTAATGTTATCCGTTTCCTCAACTGAAGGATACTTATAGCATTACCTTCTGGACAAGTAATAATGAATCCAGAGGGGCCATATCAAGTATGCGTTGGACCTAAGAACTCACTAAATGGAAGCTTCTTTTTTTTTATTATCCTTAAAATAATTCTGCAAACAGACATTATTTACAAACAAGGAATCTGAGACTGAAAGGTGTTAAGTGACTCTTCCCAGGTTTAGCCACTTTGGCTGTGGCATGATGGATGGCTACATTTCAGAATATAGTTTTATTTCCTGGGTTTGATTGTTCTTTCAATGGGATAAATGCAGAGAAGGCTAAGATATTTCACTTTACATAAAGAACAGTTGAAGACAGATGAAGAAACAGAGTAAAAGAAAAGTGAAAAACTGAAAACACTAGAGGATTGATCACACATGACTGACTAAAACAGGTGGTCTGCATTGAAAAGTCAGGATTGATTTAAGGGTTCATATACAATTCTGGAAAGTGATCATAAACTGAGGGTAGCATGTTTCACCTGCCCATATGATTTATATGCAAGGGTAAGTCAAAAAGTATTGCTACCAGGGTACCAGTTCATACATTCATGGGCTGATTCCAAACAATATGTGTTTAAACATGTCTCTAAAATTGGTAGACAGCCACAGACCAGTTCTGTCAGCAACGCACTAGTCTTAATCTTGTTAGGGTATCTTCAAAAACAAACAAACAAACAAACAAAACAGAATTAAAAGGTCCAATCCAAACTGATTTCTGCTGGGCCAGTTAAAATCACGTCAGAACAATGAGCTCAGAAGATTATGGGAACTGTTTTGCTGGATTCCAAAGGGGTCATCTCAGTAGATTTGCTTGAAGGATACACGATGACCTGGGGTCTATTAGGAAGAAATTTAAAGATAATTGAAAGTGGTATTAGTGAGGAAAAGGCTAGGGAAGTTACAACATGGAAGTTTGTTAAAACATGACAATGCACCTGCTTATTCTTCACAAGGGCTGGCCCAGAAGAATTTCATCGAAACACATTATCCCATTCACTCCTCAGCCCTGATCTTACCACTTCAGATTTCTTTTTGCTTCTCAAACTGAAGAAGATGATTGGAGCCCCTTAAAGATGACAAACCTGCCCTTTTGAACTGCTGTTAAGTGAAGGGAAGAGTGTGGAACATTTCAGTAAAGAGTTTGAGAAACAGAAACAGCATTTCTAGAAGTGGTTACGAATCGGGCTGCGAACCTTAAGGTCAGCGGTTCGAAACT
>NW_006408574.1:15202397-15203744 GCF_000296735.1 Chrysochloris asiatica
TACTCCTGTAAAGATTTACACCCTCGGAAACCCTGTACAGGGTCGCTATGGGTCGGACCCGACTCGATGGCACTTAACAACAACAACAACAACAGACCTAGGTGGAGGATATGTTAAGAAACATTCTTTTATTTTGATATTTTTGTTAAATAAAAGTTTTAGGATTCTGTAGCAATACTTTTTGACTTCCAATTTTCCTAGATTCTACTTCATACATTCCACGATCGGATTATCAATAGATATTTACAAGTGTTTCTTCTCATTTTGAGTTGTGCTTCATCAGCAACTGAAGGTCCCCAAAGCTTTTCTCCATCCAGGGCAGTAACGTCAACTCTACTTCCTTAGTATTTCGAGTTTCTTCCAAACTGAGGGGCTCATCTTATGGTACTGTATCAGAAAGTATTTTACCACTGTTGATAAGGTTTTCAGGGGCTAACCGCTGAGAAATGTATGTCTATTTCTTCTTCCTCATCTGTTCTTAATCCGGAAGCTCTGCTGAAACCTTCCACCATGGGTCATCCTATTGTTATTAGAAACACTAGTGACATATCTTCTAGCATCATAGCAACATGCAAGTGACTACAGTACTATCAACTGACAGACGTGTTGTTGGGTGCCATTGAGTCAATCCGACTCATAGTGCCCCCTGTCTGTAAATGGTTTCCCAGGTGGGAGCAGAAAGCCTCATCTTTTTCCCATGGACAGACATGTAAGGGATAATAATTTGAATGATAATTTAGCTTAAGTAATATACTTGGTAAGAAAAAGTATTAGACTGACCTATGGCATATATTCGCAGAGATAATAATCATGTAGCACAAAGATTGTCTTCTTAAATGAAAAAAAATATATTCCAGGCTCATATTTCACTATGGTTTTCTAGAGACAGAGTGGGACTGAGTTCAGCGGATTGATAGCATCACTGTCTTGCATAAACCTAATGGATTAATTTCCTAAAATCATATGTTTTCCCATGTTGACTTAGTTGATTTTATGATTGAAAAACTGAAGATAGAGGTTAGCTGGTTGGTTTTGATTTACATACATATATCTACTTTTTCTCTCTCTCATACACCCTGGAGTCCACCAAGTATTTTTACGTGTCTATAAAGAATTAATACAATCAGTTTTAAGAGCCAGTTTTCTTAGACTAATCTGGAACAGTTTCACACAAAAATAAGTGTACATATGTGAGAACATTTACTGGATATTAACATACCATGGTGGAGTTGGGGCTGTTGTTGTTGTTGTTGTTGTTGTTGTTGTTGTTAGGTTCCATCGAGTTGGTACCAACCCATAGCGATCTTATGCACAGCAGAACTAAACACTGCCCGATCCTGGGCCAAC
>NW_006408574.1:15204854-15245415 GCF_000296735.1 Chrysochloris asiatica
CTACCAGAGCTCCTTTATAAAACTTTAGTCCTTGCAATAAAATTCTTTGGCTATAAAATACAAAAAGGAAACTATAGAATCAAAATGTTTAATTAAATGTCTTCAAGACATAATATTATGTCAACTTCCTTAATTATTAAATTATACATTCATAAAAGATTTATTAAATTGGAAAATGGCTTGGTGGCTAAATTTCTTAGTTCGCAAGAATTTTCAAATCTGTTGAATGCTTAAAAACCAGAGCCAATTGTTGTTGTTAGGTGCCATCCAGTTGGTTTAGACTCACAGCAATCCGATGCATAATCGAAGGAAACTCTGCCTGGTCCCACGCCATCCTCACAATTGTTATGTCTGAACCCATTGTTGTTGCCACTGGGTCAATCCATCTCCCTGGGGATCTTCCTCTTTTTTCACTGACCCTCTACGTTACCAAGCATGATGTCCTTCTCCAAATGACAACATTTCCAAAGTGTGAGAGATGAAGTCTCTCCATCCTAGCTCCTAAGGAACATTCTGAATGTACTTCTTTCAAGGCAGATTTGTTTGTTATTCTGAAAGTCCATGGTACTTTTAAATATTATTATTCTCTAACACTCAACTCAAATGTATTGGTTCTTCTACGGTCTTCCTTCTTCATTGTCCAACTTTCACATGCATATAAGACTATTGGAAACATCATGACGTAGGTCAGGTACACCTTAATCCTCAAACTGACATTTTTGCTCTTGAACACTTTGAAGAGGTCTTGTGCAACAGGTTTTCCTAATGCAATACATCATTTGATTTCATGACTGCCACTTACTTCCATAAGTGTTGTTTGTAGATACAAGCAAAATGAAGTCTTTGTTAACTTCAGTCTTTTCTCCATTTTCCATGATGCTATTTCCTGGTCCAGTGGTGAAAATGTTTGTTTTCTTTACATTGAGATGCAATCCGTAATGAAGGCTGTGGTTTTTGATTTTCAACAGTATTTTAAGTTGTCTTCACTTCCAGAAAGCAAGGTTGCATCATCTGCACATCACAGATGGTTAAAGAGTCTTCCTCTAATCATGATGTCATGTTCTTCATATAATCTAGTTTCTGGAATTATTTGCTCAGCATACAAATTGAATAAGTACGGTGAAAGAATGCAACCCTGGTGCTTACCTTTCATGATTTTAAACCACTCAACATTCTCTTGTTCTGTTCTAACGAATGTTCTTTGGTCTATGTACTAGCTCCTCACGAGTATAAATAAGTGTTCTGTAATACCCATTCTTCACAATGTTATTCTCACTTGTCATGTTTCACATAGTCAAAGCCTTTGCACAGGCAATAAACACAAGTACACATCTTTCTGGTATACTCGGCTTTCAACTAAGATTAGCTAACATCAGCAATGATTTCCCTAGTTCTATATCCTCTTCTGAATCAGGACTGACTTGCTGGCAATTCTATGCCGATGTAGTGTTGCAACTGTTTTTGAATTATCTTCAGCAAAATTTTACTTCTACAGGATATTAATGATATTATTTTATGATTACTGCATTTCATCCAGTCACTTTGGAAGGGGCACAAATAGGGATCTCCTCATTAATATCATTTGAACATAACTAAATACTTTCAAAAGCAAAATCATAACATCCTTTTCCAAAACTGTTATGTTGTATAATCTGTGGAATGTAGGCACATTGTTTCATGTTTATCTCTTGTGGCTTCCCAAAGTGCTCACCAAGTCATTAAAGGGGTTCTACTTTCAATATTATCACATGCTGTGCAATGACTGATAAGAACTTTGTGGCCTTGTGTCATTTTAAAGCCAACAAACTAAGGGAAGCCTTTGTATATACTGGATGCTGTCTCTCGGAAGCATGTAGTTTGGAGAAACTTTATTTGCAGGCGTTCTCAGATGGTGCCAATGGTTTAAGTGTTTAGCTATTAATTGAGAGGCTGGAAGTTGAAATCTACCTAGGGGTACCTCAGAAGGAAGGTGTGGTGATCTGCTTCTGAAAAATCAGCCATTGAAAAGCCCATGAAGTACAGTTCTCCTGTGACACACATAAGGTAGGCAGGAGTCCTTCTCAGTCACAAGTGTTTCTCCTCAATCCCCCATCAGGAGGAACACCTGTGAGAAGCGTGGAAGGAAGGAAGATTGAGAGGCTCTCTGCAACAAGATTTGAATAGAAGACTCAGCTGGAATGCATAGTGAGTTCCTGAGCTGGCATGGCTGGTCTGATATGCTCCAAACGGCCTTGATAAAACTTTGAATCCCTGTATCAGTCAGGTACTGGTCACATGCCTCCCCTGGAAGGCCCCTAACTTTTGATAGGTAGCTCTCCACTGCTAAGGAAGTTCTCAGAGCATATGAATGGATCACCAAATTGTATAGTTACAGAGTACCAAATTTCAGGACATATATTGAAGTTAACAGAAGATGGTAAATTGGGAAAGGTTCAAATTTCATACAGTTTATGACTTTTTAAAACTCATATATTTAATACCTCTTGAATAGTTTTAAGTATGCACTTCCTACCTCTTTATATATTTTTAAAAACTTTTTATTGTGAATTGAATGAAGGCTTGCAGAAAAAATTAATTTTACATTCAACAAATCACACTTTGCCTCATCTCAATGATTGCACGTATAGTGGAATTGGTTCTGACTCATAGTGACCCTGATAAGGTTTCTGAGGCTGTAAATCTTTAGGAGAACAGAAAGCCTCATCTTTCTCCCATGGAACCGCTGCTAGTTTTGAACTGCTGACCTTGAGATTAGCAGCCCAACTCATAACCACTATGCTACAATGCAATGTTAAATGCTCAAAATTTTCTCAACATTCTAAATTCAGGACTGGTGGTGATGGTCGTGTGGCCTATTATATAAAATAAACATGACATTCTGGATTTAACCTAATTTCACCAAACCATAATCCATAGCTATAGCCTACTTGAGATTCTGATCCTTTGCTAGACCCTTGAGTGCATTATTTATTTCATTATACAGAATAGGAACCAGACATCTACAGAGCAGATGCCACTTGTTCTAATTCACTTAACAGACAGATGACAAATTTTATTCTAAATCTCTTTGATTCCAGAGATTCCTCCTAAATCTGTCATGTTTCCACTGAAGTCCAGAATTAGGTTTCAAAAAACAATCCTATAGAATATTTCCAAAAACAATGTGAAAATATTGTGCCTCATGGATACATCATGGACTTCCACAAGAATGAAGAAATCTGTCATGGATAAAGTTCAGCCAGAATGCTCCTTAGAGGTGCAGATGGTGAGACTTCAGCTAACTTTGGACATGTCATCAGGAGGCACCAGTCCCTGCAGAATGACGTCATGCTTGGCAAAGTGAAAGGTCAGCAAAATCAAGGAAGACCGTCAGTGAGATGGACTGACACAGTGGCTTTGACAATTACATTAACCATAACAAGGATGTTACAAGGATGGCGTAGAACCCGGTGATGTTTTGTTTGGTTGTACACAGGGTCATTATGAGCTGGAACCAATTCAATGTCATCTAACAAAAACAAAAGTGATGTTAATAAGAGCTATGTTGCTGTTGTTAAGTGGTAATGTTTAGGGTTTCTAAGGAGAGGCTGGTGTTGGTTTGAACCACCGACCTTGTGGTTAGCAGTCCAGTGTTTATCCTACGGTGCCACACTACAGTGACTATTAACTTCATTATAGAAGTTACATCAACTATGTGACATGTGGTGTTTGAAGTGTTTTACTTGAACAAACTCTTCACAGTTCTAAAAGTGATATAGTATAATTTTCTTATCCAATTTTTCAAGCTTGGTAAAATAAGGAACAAATGGGGTTAGGCAACTTCCCATTTTGTCTCTGAAGTCTGTTATTTATTCAGAAACTCTATGTTTCTTCAGGTTAAGTGTTGGTATATTCTGTTTTAAGTGTTGCTATATTATGTGTTGTTGTTGTTTTAAAAAAGAAAGTGTCACTATTGACACAAATTTCTGGGCACCAACGCCCACATGTATGGCATCTAGAAAATTTCAAGGATTATACATGAACAGGATCTGAGTGTATTATTTTTAAGCAGAGATAATGTGTTGGCCTTTGCCTATAATGTGAGGAGTGAGAGTATTCTCCAAATGACAGGCACTACAGCAAATCGTGGGCAAGGTGTTTGAAGTAGGCCACTTGAGAGAAGTAGAGTAGACAGCTTCATAGCTCAAGGATTGTTGTTTTGATCTCTCATCAAAAGAGTCATTCAAAGATATCTCTACCTCTGTAAAATATCAACATTGTACTTCCTCAAAAGCTTAAGCCCTTCGAAGCCACTGTCTTATAGATCTTTTTAAGACTGTAGGATGGAGGAACCCCTTTAATCAACCATTTTTAGCACATACAAGGGAAGGTTATGCTTGCTCCTGGAAAGCACGTTTTTCAAAGCTTTTCCCTTTCCTCTTGTAAAGTCAAGCAGAAAAAGGATATTGACTAAAGCGCATGAGTCAGTCATTTTATTGCTATTTAATTAGAAAACAACAAAAATAATTGTGGCTGCTTGCAAGCCTGAGAAATACATTTTTGGTGATTTTTTAAAAATCAACACTGAGTCTAAAGGGGCTTTCTGCCACATCATGGTATTGCTTTATATATATATGAAGGACGGAAACAAGTGCATTTCATCTTTTATATGATTTTACAACCACATATGGAGGATTTGCAGAATAAAACGATTCTACTCCAACTAGTAAGTGAAACTATTTAATAATTATTATTTCCTATGCCTCAGAGAAAACAACATTTGCCAAAGGAAAATGATACTGTGCTAATTCTTGCTTCCAGCAGTGGGTGATATACTTTCGTAAGCTTTGATAGATACGTATGGCCATTTCTTTTCATCTTGACCCTTAGGTTGAAACCAACAACCTGTTGTTATTTTTCAGGAAGAATAAGATCCACTTCTACATAGTTTAGAAATCACTGGGGTTTTCCCCACCTTTTAAAGAGATGAAAAAATTGCTAACTTGTATTTCAATGTTAGCCAAGGACATTTTGAAAATGTCACAACTCAGGGATGACATTCCCATTTTTCACATTTGACCTTCAGATTTATCTCCTAATTGTTTGCTGCCTCATTGCCATATAGAGGGATTTGGGGTCAAATGCATCCCTTTCTTGCATTGCCATAGATAAAAGGACCAGAAGTGAAGATTACTTTGTGCATTATGGGCTACCACTAGACATTTCCAAGTCCATACTACTTTAAGCTTCTCTGGATACAGATAGGTTCTCCTGCACAGCCCAAAACTGCCCCCAGCAAAGATGGCCAGTTTCTTGATTCCAACCACAAGCTGCTCATTGTGCAGCAGATGCTTGTGGGTTTGTTTCTCCAGACCAGTGGAAACATTTTGGGCTGGTCTTACAAAAGCAAATACAGATGCAGCCAATGTATGATGGTTTGCTGTTATACAAGAAACATAATTCATTTTCAGGTGAAGCTGCTGAAGATTAACTGACAGACTTGAGACTTAGTTTTCTTTTTAAGTAAGAATCACTTCCAGAATGACCCCAAGTGAACTGAATTGTGACACGCCCCCCCCCCACACACACCCTCCACATACCTAAAATTCCACGGTCATCAGTCCAATGGAGCTCATAGCAACACTGTATAGGGTTTCTGAGGCTATAGGCCTCATCTTTCTCCTGAGGAGTGGCTGGTAGGTTTGAACCACCAACTCTGTGATTTGCAGTCCAGTGCTTATCCTATAGAGCCACCAGAGACCTTTAAGTCTATTTGTTGTTTTTAATGGTGTTCAAGTCGGTTCCAACTCATACGGTCTCTGTAGAGGGTTTCCAAGGAAAAGCTGGTGAGCTTGAACTCTGACTTTATGGTTCAAACTGACTTAGTAGTCAGTGCATTAACCCACAGTGCCACACTAAGACTCCATTCAAACCCATAGGCATAACAATAGGAGAAGGTTCTGATTTGGATCTATGGGCATGGACCACGGACAGTCTTCCTGGCATCAGACCATCCATGAGGAACAAACATATGGATAGCTTTATTTGATTGTGCTATTAACATAGAGTTATTCACTTTAATCTGGAATTCATGCCGACCACTACCCACTCCAGAGACATTTCTTGATAACTTATTATATACCAAATACTGTCCTGGTGTGGTGCTGTAGGATAAGCATTGCACTGTTAACCACAAGGTTGGCAGTTCAAACCCACCAGCCACTCCTCAGAAACCGTACACATGGTTGCTATGAGTCAGAAGTGATGCAATAGCATTTAACAAGAATAATACCAACGTTCATCATTACAAGGAGCCCTGGTGGTACAATAGTAAACACTAGGCTAATGAAAGGTTGTTGGTTTGGCTTTCCCCAGTGGTTCCCCAAGAAAAAGACCTGGCAATCAGCTTCCATTACGGGAAATGCTATGACAGTTCTACGATGTCACATGTTTTCACTGTAAGCGAGAAACTGACTGGATGGCACACCACCACCACAATGGTGTACACCATTACAAGCACCAGGATGCTGGCCTCACCCCCATTTCCATTTCCAGGGTACCCTGTACTTAGGCTGATATCCACTGAAGTGCAGGCAACTTCTTCCTGTGAGTCTTCCACCTATAGTCTTGTAACTACCACCAAACAATGTTTCTGTGCTGAAATATCTAGATAAGAGAAGGTGGGAGAAGCTGCTGATAGGATTAATGATTCAGTGGTGAGTGGTTGTTAGTAGGGTTCATTGTAGTGGTGTACTGAATGAATTATGTATTATGTCTATGATAACCATAGTCTTGTATCTCCCACCAAATGACTCCTTTCTTGATGGGCCTGGGTAAGAAAAAATGGCAGAAGATATTTTTAGGGCGACATGATTCAGCCATGTATGTTAACAGAGTTCATTGTAATTGTAAAAACTTGAAATTCTAATACAAGTATAAAATGAGCCATCACAGAAATAGGGGGATCTCACTGCCACCATAGAGGAACTAGAAGTGGAGACTGTCCTTTGGACCACAAGGTCCCTGCACACTGAATGTCCTCAAACCAGGGATGGAAAGCTGTGACATCAACAAAGGGCCGAGGAGCTGAAGCAGCAGAATGAAGAGCAAGCACAGAGCAAAAGTGTGAGACTGAGTGGTGGATTTCCCAACTCACAGGGCCAGTGAAGTTGAGTGACTGGGCAGAAGGCTGACTTGGCAGAATGAGGTTCCTCCAGGCACTTATTAGGGGTGATTAGGTTTGCTGACCCATGGAGCTCGAGTCAAGTACCTTCAGAAGGAGGCTTAGGGTGGAATGGCATGTCCTATGGAGATTTACCAGCTGTTCTAAAAGAGCTTTGTAACATCGGCTGGGCAGAGGGAAGGCCTGTCCGTGGGCACTTCAGAGGAGAGGTTGTTCTAACTGGAACAACTGTGTCCTGAGCATTTCTAGCCCTGAATTGTAACCTGTTAACATTCCTAATAGACCCCATAACTGTGAATGTGTTGTGTGAGTTCTGTGTGGTCATTTCAATAAATATTTGAACCCAGATGACAAGTAGACAGTGTTGTTAGAGGAATGGCTGGTGTCCTCACTGGTTTTGCAATAGTGATTGGAACAACTTGGAGCTTTAATGAGTATAATGGGAGCTATCTCTGAAGAAGGAATGAGGGAGGTCTCAGAAGAAGAGCCAGGAATGGAGCACATCCTTTGAACCCTGAGCTCCCTGCACATTGAACTTCCTTGGCCCACGGACAGAAAGCTGTGACACCAGTTTGATAGAGGAGTGGCAGAGTGACCGCAACAGAACTGAAAACCAGAGCATGAGACAGAACCCTGTATTTCCCAGTCCAGGGAGCAAAGAAAGCTGAGTGACTTCAGGCAGGAAGCCTGCTTGCAGAGTGGGGGGCCTCAAGACACTTAATTGGAGGATGTAGGTTTGCTGACCCAAGGAGTTAGAGCTGAGTTTCTTCAGACCCCAGCTTCTGGCGGAGTGCTATGCCTTGTGAACATCTATCAGCAGTGCTGAAAGAGCTCCAACAGAGGAGAAGCTGTCCTGACTGTAAGAATTGTGCACCAAATAGTTTCTGAATTTTAACCTGTTGTTTTGGTTGTTAAGTGCTGTGGAGTTGGTTCCAACTCATAGTGACCCTGTATAGGGTTTCCTGGGAGCAGCTGGTGGGTTTAAACCACCAACCTTATGGTTAGTAGTTCATTGCTTATCTTATAGTGCCACTCCAGAACTCTTTTAACCTGATAACTTCTCTAATAAACCCCATAACTGTGAGTATATTCTCTGAGTTCTGTGTGGCTATTGCAAGGAACTGGAGGAGTAGAATGTGCTATGGGAGAGATGGTTGATACCATTCCTTCATACAGCCTTCCTAGTCACTCCATCCACAGCTAGTCCATTATTAGGAAATACAGGTGGCCAAATTCTAGATGCAGAATTGTGTGTTTTGGGACACATCTTAAATGATCCAGGATGTCTGCCTATCCTAAAGGCTGGCAGTCTTCAACTTGAGTAATAGTAGCTGGTATGGTTTTGAGCAGAATTTTCTTACAAGGCTTCCATGTGCCTAGCCAATGGTTTTGAGATCTAACAATGCAAAATAGCAGAAGAGGACCATGGTAGGAGAAAAAGATGGCATGTAATTTCAGGGTTGGGGAAAACAGTTTTGTCGAATGTTTGAAAGTGAGAGATGAGGGAACATCCATAATGTGTGAGAGAAGTGGAAGGACACAGGTCTTCCTTTCACTGTGTCTGAAGATTACCAACAAAGAAGTTTATGTTGACTTATTTTTTTATTTTGATGTGTGTTTCTTTTGTCAGAACATTATTCTGAAACTTGACCATGGACAGTGGCTTCATAAATGTTAAACATTTATAATCACACTAGTTCGTGCTCAGGTTGAGGAGTGAGGATGTCTATGTTACTTAAGTTTGGCCATAATTGTGGTTTATGATAAGCCTGTTTTTTGATGGAGGGAGAGCAGCATCAGATAGAACAATAACAGCTGGTTGCCTTCTACTTTTAGGCCAACTGGTAGAACATTTCCATCTTCCTAAATGAGAGTCTCCTAATGATGGCTCTTGAACAAAGACCACATCCTTACTCACAACAGCGCTAATTTCTACTTGCATTCTTCCCACTTGAGTTGCTACACATTGGAAATCACTCTTAATGAGTTCTTGATGATATCTTATTCCATTGGCAATGCTGAGAAGATAAAAGATATGTTTTCCTGTGACTATCTACATATTTTTATTTCTGGTAAATCTCCAATCACAGTATGATACCGGTACTTATTAAAGTTTTATCCCTAAGAAAAGGACATTGTTAGTTTTGCAAATTCTTCCTAAGATTTTACTAGGCCAGTAGTAATTCTAGATAGCTTCGTTGGACTGCTCACCATTAAGTTCGCAGTTCAAGCCTACCAGCTGCTACATGAGAGAAAGACTAGGCATCTGCTCTCACAAAGATTTACAGCCTCGGGAATGCAGTGCAGGGTCCCTGTGTATCAGAATCGACTCTATGGGAGTGGGCTGATTTTTGGTTTTGTTTTCTATATGAGCATCTGTCCTGCCGTGATTACTAATGGTCCCATTGCCAGTATGAACTCTTATAATAGCTTTTCATATCAATAGTCCTGTTTAACACTTGGGAAAGTGCCTAATGCACTCAGTAAATATTTGTGAATGAATAAATAAATGAGCAGTTATGGAGAAGGATTCTGAAATATATCTGCCTGTAACAAAGATGAAATTTGCAAGCATTGTCAGTTACAGGAAACTAAATAATAATCCAACAGAACAAGCCAATGAAGTAAAATCTATGATGTAATGGTGAACTTAGCTTTCTTTCAGGTTTGAGGCAAATGGGTTAGTGCTTACAATTAAGAATGGTCTAGATATTATTTACTATTGTGCTCAAAAGTCAATTGCATTTTGTATGGAGTGTGGGAATAAGACCCACTGGAAACATTAGATTAAAACATGCTCTTTTCCCTTATCTCTACAGTGCCACCTTCTATCTGCCCTGGTTACTGAGTGTCTTTGGAATCTTCTTTTCTATCAGTTCACCTTTGGGATTCTCCTCTAGTTAGAAAGTAATATCTTTTTAGAACAATCACTCTTAAATTAGACTTTTATTTGCCATGGGGAAGGTTAATAGTGTTTTGAATGAAAACCAAACACCAGGCTCACTGTTCTTATAAACATGCTAACGTTACCCAACTATCGTGTTCGCCTGGTTTCAGAAACAGTGCACCTTTTTCAAATGCTACGAGTATTCTCCACTGTAGGGCAAAGGTCTTCTCTACTTTTATCTTATCTACTACTGGGAAGGAAAGTAGACACAGACATTAAAATAATGATTTTTTATTCATGAGGGGGTACAAATACTGATTTCTGCCCGATGGCATTTATAAATTTAGGCCTTTTTCTCTTCTGCTATTTTAACTGGCTTATATTATTATTTAAAATACAACATGTAGTAGCCCCATGAATGGTAAGCAATCTAATATTCACAAACGTATGTATTCAACAGTTACTGCATCGCTCTTTTCCTGCATTGGCTAGTGAAATGTATTTATAATGGAATTTTATAGAATTTGATTTAGAATTTAAGGGTAATAGCTACTTCATTCACTTAAAAGATATGAAAATAATTATGAGATTATTAGCAATACTATACTTAGAACAAATCCGCAGCAAAATGAAAAAGAGAATGGATCTGAAAGCTCTTAGGAAATATAACTTGAACATCTGTTGAATATATGTTATGTACAAGGTGCTGTCAATACAAAGGTGATTTATATTTTCACAGTGTAATCCCCGAACTAAACCGTTCATTCTGGAGTCAATTTTGATTCACAGCAACCCAATAGGACAAAGTAGAACTGCTCTAGGTTTCCAGGTCTGGAACCTGTGTGGAGACAGTCTGCCACATCTTTCTCCCACAGAGCTGTTGGTGTGTTTGAATCACTGACCTTTAAGTTAGCAACTGAGCACTTGACCTCTGTGCCACCAGACCCCTTTTAGCAGTTTACAGAGACACATAAAAATTCATTATCATCATAAACTGTATCAATAGTTTCATCAAATGTGAATGCTGTTAACACACTAATTAAAAGACAAATTGTTAGAATAGTTAGGCAAATAAAAAATGAACAAGTCTCAACTATATGCTGTCAACAAGAAACCCCCTTTAAGTATAAAGAAATAGCTAGGTTAAAAAACACTAGGCAGTATTTCATTCTGCTGAAGATAAGGTCACTATGAGTCAGGGCCGGTTCTACGGCACCTAACAACAACAACGTTAAAAGCAAGCACTCAGAAAACTATGCTAATAAATACTAATCAAATAAACTTGAAACAGCTGTATTAACACCAAAGTCGATTCCACAAAATGGATAAAAGAGGGATATTGTATATTAAGAAACAGGCAGATCCAGCAAGATCACATAGCAATCTTAATTGTGTATGCTTTAACATGCAAGAAGCAAACAGGAATACAACTGAAAGGGGAATTAGACAATTATAGATACAGGCCATCTCTGTTGATGTGCTGTGCACTTAGAGGACATTTTATAGTAAGTGTTTATGAAAGAAAAAGAAATCATCTGAGTTCCATCTCATTAAATTAGGGAAAGAATAACAGCCAGAAGGAAGAAAACAATCACAAGTGGAAAGAAATGAAACGGAAAACAGAAAAACAATGGAGAAATCACTGAAGCCAATAGGTCGTCTTACAAAAAAATATCTAAAATTGGGAAACCTCTAGCTGTACTGACCAAGAGGCAAAGAAAGAAGGAAGGAGGACATGTAGCCAGGAAGGACAAAAGGATGATATCAAGAATGAAAGAGGGGACATAACCTCAAGCCCTAGAGACAACATTATATAGATACAATTCTGAAAAACCAGCCAGAAAACTCTTAACAGGTGGCACCATGGAGGTGAATGCTGGAATAGGGAAGGGATCCTCCAGGGTCAGGGCTTTTAGTTACTGAAATTTGTTGAAACTATGGTGCTGCCATGCATTGGACTACCAACCACAAGGTCGGCAGTTCAAACCCATCAGCCGCTCTTGGAAACTCAGAGTCCCTGTGTTTCCAAGTTAACAACTTAACTATCTATCTATCTATCGATCTATCTATCTATCTATCTATCTATCAACCTATATCTATCAATTGATCTATCTATCTATCTATCTACCTACCTATCTATCTATCTACCTATATCTATCAATTGATCTATCTATCTATCTATCTATCTACCTATATCTATCAATTGATCTATCTATCTATCTATCTATCTATCTATCTACCTATATCTATCAATTGATCTATCTATCTATCTATCTATCTATCTACCTATATCTATCAATTGATCTATCTATTTATCTATCTATCTATCTACCTATCTACCTATCTATCTACCTATATCTATCAATTGATCTATCTATCTATCTATCTACCTATATCTATCAATTGATCTATCTATCTATCTATCTATCTATCTATCTATCTATCTATCTATCTATCTACCTACCTATCTATCTACCTATATCTATCAATTGATCTATCTATCTATCTACCTACCTATATCTATCAATTGATCTATCTATCTATCTATCTATCTATCTATCTATCTATCTACCTATCTATCTATGTATGTATTTATCTATGTATCTATGTATCTATCTATGTATCTATCTATGTATCTATGTATCTATCTATGTATCTATGTATCTATCTATCTATCTATCTATCTATCTATCTATCTATCTATCTATCTATCTATCTATCTATCTATCTACCTACCTACCTACCTATCTATCTACCTACCTACCTACCTACCTACCTACCTACCTACCTACCTATCTATATACTTACCTACCTATCTACCTATATCTATCAATTGATCTATCTATCTATCTATCTATCTATCTATCTATCTATCTATCTATCTACCTACCTACCTACCTACCTATCTATCTATATACCTACCTATCTATCTACCTATATCTATCAATTGATCTATCTATCTATCTATCTATCTATCTATCTATCTTTCTATCTATCTATCTATCGTAGACTCCTGGTGTGGTGCTGTAGGATCAGCACTGGACTGTGAACCACAATTTTGGCAGTTGAAACCTACCAACTGCTCTTCAGAAGCCCTATACATGGTCGCTATGAGTCAGAACTGACTCAATGGCACTTAACAACAATATCCAACTATCTATCTATCTATCTATCTATCTATCTATCTATCTATCTACCATCTATCTTTCAATCAAATAAATTATTTTGTATAGATATTTTGAAATTACAAAAACATTAACAAATACTCCCCCAAGTTATCTTCCAGATGGTGGTGATGCTGGTGGTGTGCCGTGGAGTCGGTTCCGACCCATAGCGACCCTGTATAGGGTTTCCGAGGTTGTAAATCTTTACAGGAACAAAAAGCCTCATCTTTCTCCCAGGGAGTGGCTGGTAGTTTCAAACTGTTGACCTTGTGGTTAGCAGCTCAACTTGTAACCACTACACTACCAGAGCTCCTATCTTCCAGATTCACACCTTTAATGGTGACTCATGTTCTGCAAAATATTATTTCTTTCTCTTCCCCCATACACCAGTGGGCATCTCCCATACTCCTGTTTCTGAATTCTTGTTGGACATCTGTCCAGTGAATTTACTTATTTTCATTATTTAGCTATTATTTTTATTATTGCTATTGTTATTACAATTTCTGTGTCTACAATATCAGTGGAGTCCTGGTGTGGTGCTGTGGGCTAATGTGCTGGATTGAGAAGTTGATTTGAACCTCAAAATAGGTGGTTCAAACTCACCAGCCGCTGCTCAGAAACCCTATACAGGATTGGTATGAGTTGGAACTGACTCAATGGCACTTAACAACAACACAGTACGATTAACAGTCATCATAACAAGTGTGTTTATCCATATCATTTTATATGTTATAGTATTGACAAGTAGGTGGATCTTACAGACTACTTGAAAATAAATGGATACAACTCATTTTAGAAAACACCTTTGATAGATTTGATAAAGTGAATCATTTGACTACAAGTTTACCACTCATAAAGAGACTCCTGCATTAGCTTATGAAGGGAAATAGACAATCATGTCTTCATTTATCTTGGTGAACATCTGCAAGAGAGGCAATGTCATGTAAGAGCATATTCATCAGTATTTGTAAAAATCTACAAGTAGCCCAAATGTCCATAAAGGAAAGACTGGGCATATACATTCTTGTGTGTATTGTCACCTTATGACATGGTGTTATAAATAGAGGACAGAATACTACGAAAAAGAACACAGTGTTGCTTTATGCACTAGCCTGCGTATTCCTCTGAACCATAATAGTAAACAGAAAAAGAAAGTTGGAGGTTACATACATTATGATGACCATTTAATAAAAAACAGAAATGAAATTGTGTGTTTGTGCATGTAAAATTATATGCTAAACTGTTTTAAAGGACACACAAAACAAGTCATGCACATGTTTAATTGTTTTGGAACAAAGGTGATGGGAGAAATAGGGCCATTCAGGTAGATGCAACAATATTGGTAACATCCTATCTCTTCACTTGAGTGCTGGGCTCATGATGATTGATTTGATTATTTTCTTCATAATTAATGATTATATACATAAAAATTTATAGATTCTTATACCTGGGTCTAATAGTATACAGTTACAATTACACTTTATGAAAGTATCTTAGGTGTCTCCAGTAGTGTTTGTTTTGAATGAATGTTTGCAGAATGTATCTGCCTTGGGGCATAAAAGTTATTGTGTGTGGAAACACCTCTGCCTGGATGGGGTGTGTGGTTTTGGAGGTAACTTACATCATTCTTTCTGTGTCAAACCCCATGTGATAATGTGGAAAGTGCAAAGACAACATCTGCTTGAGTTACTATTGTGCAGGTAGTAGATATTTGCTCATAGAATGAATTACTACAGTGGTGAATTATATTTTAAGGATAAAAAAAATTTCATACTAGGAAATAGCATAAGTGCTACTGGAAGCGTCATGCTGTCTAATAGAAGTGAGGATTACTTTTTTATGGCCCATGGTTTCTATGAATAGAATTAACCAGACACCAATTACCACCTCATTGAAAGGATAAGTCACGGTGACATCTACAGCTGAGATCAAACTCATTGCTTTTGCAATGTGAATTAATTAGAGTTGGAGAGAGCTATACTGAAGGGTTGGGAAGCACTGCAAATACGAAAAGTCTATATTTTAAGCAACTCGGGAAAATGTGTTCCAATTAGTGGTTAATGTTAATATGCAGTAATCTTATTTATATACAATTCACTTAAAGAAATACTTTCAAATGAAAACATAGAAAAAGTCATAAAAAGTATCCTCATTTTGTGATGACTGCAACAGAGGAGACAGAAAAAATCAACAGGTATACTATTTGTTTATTTTTAACTGTCAAGCCAACTCCACAGAGAGGGTTATCTTTACTGGAAAGTGTATGTGCCTGGGGGGGTGAATAAAGAGTGAAGGTTAGCTTCTTACCATAGCTGAGAAACATATCAAATCAATATGCCTACCAGCCTATTTGGACACAGTGGTAGGTATTACCATCTGCTCCCAAATATGCCTGCAACCCTGTAGCCCTTCCATTTTGGCACCAGAATTTGTGGGCAAGTGCATGACGTCCCAAGATACAATGCATTTCAAAAAGTACCTTCACAATGTATCTCTAGTGACACAAAGTCTTGTAAATAGCTAGTTTTGCTTCATCCACTACTATTTTTTTGGGGGAAAACCACCCCCACACGTCTTCTCCCATATTGGAACAGGATGACATGACCCAGAAAATGTAAAATTTCATTGGAAGGAGCAGGTAGTTAGAAGATTGTTCAGGGAGATGATCACTACTAACAAGTAAATGAAACAAACAAAATAAAACAAAAGTTTGATGACTAAAAGATATATTATTAGCACCATAATGTTGTTTGTTGTAGAGTCGAATCTGACTCATCTCGACCCCACAGAACATAGTAGAACTCCTCCCAGAGTTTTGTAGGTTGGAATTTTTAACATAACAGATTACCCTATCTTTTCTCCCCCGGAGCATCTGAGGGAGTTGGAACCACTGACTTTTCACTTAGCAGCAGAAGGCTTACCCTCTGCACCACCAGGGCTCCAACAAGAAGATGTTGAGAGGTAAGGTAAAAAGTTCTCAGAAAATTCTTATACCCTCATCTCTGAGAGTTGTGTTTGTTGTTGTTAATGTTCTTGCTGTGTCGTGTTTTTAAGTGGTGCCGTGTTAGTTCCGACTCATAGAGACCCTGCTTAGGGTTTTCAAGATTGGAAATCTTTTCAGGAGCAGAAAGCCTCATCTTTGTGCTGTGGAGTGCTGATATGCAGTCCAGTGCTTATACCATAGAGCCACCATGCTCCCTTTGACTCATAGTGACCCCAATATGACAGTACTCAATGGCCCCTAAGGTTTCCTAGGCTTTAATCATGTGGAAGCAGATCACCAGGTTTTCCTCCCATGAAGCTTCTGAGTGGTTTCAAACTGCCAACCTGTCAGGTACCAACTGAACACTTCACCTTCGTACCATGAAGGATCCTTGTGCCTGTCCTATTGCCTGTGGGCAGGCTCAGTCCTTTCTTCAAAAACAGGTATTGAAAGTGTTAGAGAAAAGAATCTGGAGTGAACTCATATAGTTCCTAAGCTTAAGGAGTTTCTGATATCTTATTATATTGCTACTTTGATTTCCAAATTCTTACTTGCACTGTATGAGTATAAAATCATTCACACTAATTTGATTGCTCTAACATTCACAATGTTTGAATTTTATTTCACATAAATATAGACTCCTAGATATGAAAGCATGCTTATTTTGTTAATTTTACGTATACCTGTTATTTAGAAAGAATAAAGACATTAAAAGTATTTTAAAACTCACATCATATACCAGATATTAATATGAAAGTGGAATCAATTGGCCAACATAAATGCAACAGAGAGCAGAGAGCAAGAAAAAAGAGTTTTGGCAAATGAACAGCTAGTATTATAGATATAATAAAACTTCCTTCAGAAATACAGAAATATAAATCGATACGTGATAGTTAAATGATTGGGTGACAGGATGTTAAGCTATACCTGTTTCTCATTTTCAATAAGACAGATAGAACAACAATTGCAGGCAAATTATATTCTTGAATGAGTTGAGGGATTTTTCTGGAAACTCTCTAAACAGACACCTGCAGAGATATGATTAGAGTCCTCACCTCCCATGAAATCAACAATAGGGACACAGGGGATGGTGAAGATATTCTTGATGCATTAATGAAGCAATAGCAAAGCATGAGATGATAAAACCAAAAGTGTCTGACCGAGATTGTCACGATTGACATTTGAAAAATAAGGAGACTAATAAGAGAATTATTATCTTTTATAGCATCTGATTAAAAAATAGAAGAAGAATTCAGAAGTATTAAAACCAAGCCATTTTCAGCAAACAACTTAAGGAGCTGAAGACTTGATACTGACAAGTGCCTTTCATTTACGCATGGTACCTCACCTCACAGTCACTCCTAATGTGCAACAACAGAATGAATCCACATGTATAGTTGTGGTTGTTAAGTGCCATCAAGTTGAGTCCGACCCACAGTGACCCTGTCTGTATAGGGTTTCTGAGGAGAGGTTGGTGAGCTTGAATTGTTGACCTTACGGATCAAACAACTTTGCAGTCCAGTGCACTAACCCACAGCGCCACACCAGGACTCTACATATGTAGCAAGTGGAGATCTTTTTACATTAAAAATTAATGGGAGAAAAATATGCCTTTATTGTACATATAGACAATCTTGTTTCAACAATTTCCGAATTGTAGGATTGCTTAACATTTGTAAGTGTTTGTTTCTAAATTTACTATCCAGAATGGTTGATGTGGTATTAACTCACGTTAAATATAGATATTTTCTGGCATGTGAACAATAACAAAAGAAAACACAATTCTTTTGGGGTTAATCAGATTTTGTGCTTATCAAAGATGATCGGGAATGAGCCATTTGTCAAAAATGTGCTGACCAATGTTTCAGAGGCAAGCCTACAGGATCTCTTTTGAAATTTGGATATGTGACTGGGTTTCAATATAATTATTGAAGAGCTTTTATTGTACATGCTCTACAAGTATTTAGGTTGTAGATACTACTTTATTTGTAAAGATTTTTTGTTTTGTTTTTAAGGGAGATTTCCAATGGAATATTTCCACTCGTTCTGCTAGGAGTAATCAAGAAAGAGGAAATCACGAAGTGCCTCCTTTTTCTCTGAAATTTGCTTCTGTGTGATCACCAACAGTGCCTGGGTAGGAGCAACCATCTAAGCAGGAGAAAATGGCCAATGTGAGCCACTGAACCAGAATTAAGCTGCTGGAAACAGGCTTCTTCCAAATCATTCAAAGATAACTGGCAGCGTTGGGGTGGAGAGAAGGGTGGACTTCAGCCATTTGGCATTCACCAGCATGGAGGCCAGACCTGCTCCAAGAGCCTAATCACCATCAATCACAAAGATAACTACTTGCCCTCTCATTGAATCGGAACTGAGAGAGTGAGTCCCTTTCCCACTATGGTGGTTCATTACATCGATAATTGAGCCCACATGGAAAAGCATTTGCCAGCAACAACGTTTTCTTAAATACACAGGCTACAACACTTTTTTGTCATGTGGGGATTATTTATTTGATGTGATGCCGATCCTATCAAACAGGTGAATCTTTTTTTTTGGAAAAATAAGCTGGAAGAGATTTTTCTCAATTTGGGGACAGAGCATTGTAAGAAAAAAATTACAAAGGATACAAATGAATGAGAAAAACCACACACACACACACACACACACACACACACACCAAAAACAAACTTTGTGGTTGCTAGTTTGAGTTCTAACAAATGAATGCTATGCTCTGAGCAAACCCATAATTTTCTTCTCAAATGGAAAACAAAAGCAGGTAATGGCTTGTGTTGTTTAACTTCTGATTTACTTACGGAAGCTTCTACTAATCAAATAAATTTTCTTTTGCAGTAGTGATTTTCCTATTCAGTACTGCTTTATTCTTTTGCACTAATCTCATATTCTAAAATGCAACTTTTTATTCGGTAAAGTTAGATAATTAAAAAAATCTGATCTATATTATTTTTCAATGGCTTATTGTAAATATTATTTTTTCTTTTTGAGGAAAAAAAAAAGGGAGTGAAGAGAAAAGTTAATGTTTGAGATTTCTAGTTTCATTGGGGGGAAGTTTTTGTCTTTTATTAACACAGTTCATGAAAATCAATAAGGATCCTTTCCAAATTGTCTCAAGTTAACTGCTTTTTAAAATAAATTCTGTCAGTTTGCTATAAGAGTTAGAATACTGGACTAAAACTCAGTAAATTATAATGGATTAAAGAAAATAGGGACTAAGTAAATATATAATATATTTAGTGAAGTTAAATGGAAATGTTTTATTTTATAGGATTGGGAGTACTATGATTGTGTAGGATAAGCACTGGATTGCTAATCACAAAGTTGGTGGTTCAAGTCCAGCAGACGCTCTACTGAAGAAAGATGTAGGCTTTTTGCTCCCGTAAAGGTTTACAGCCTTGCAAACCCTCCTCAGGGCTACTGTGAGTCAGAGCTGACTCCTCCGAACTTAACAACAATTATAGTATTGGTTTAAATATCATGAAACTGAATGAGAAGAAGGGGTTGGGATGGGGTGGGACAGGACTTCATTTTTTTAAAAATTAGATTCATTCTTTTTCCTTTTAATATTTTCTTGTTACTTCTATTTAAAAAAAAAAATGAAAGAAAAAACAGTGAAAGAAACACAATGAACCTGCTCCAACTTTTGTAGATACTGAGACTTCCCATTAGAAGGTTAAGAAATTCTTTCACTTAAACACAAAACCAGTCCTCTTTGTAAACTGATATTGATGGTCCAGACTTTTGACCAAAAGATAAAGCAGGTAAACTTTCCTGCAGAAGGCTAGATGACAAACATGTTAGGCTTTTGGGTCATGCAGTCTCTGTTGCAAAGCGGTCCTGGTAATGCATGTAGGTGTGTGGCTGTTAACCAAAACTCTGTTAGTTCGACAACCAAGCGACTCCACTGGAGAAAGATCTGGTAATCTGCTTCTGTAAGGATTATAGACACACAAACCCCATGGATGCAGTTCTACTATGTCACATGGGGTCACTAAGAGTCAACATCAATAGGAGACCGCCCACCAACAACACTCTCTGTTGCAATGGTTCAACTCTGCCAGTATACGGAAACAGTCACAGACATTAGTAAATAAACAACCGTTGTTGTGTCCTTCTATAACTTGATTTATAGTAACTGAAACATGAAATTCTTATCATTTTCCTGTGCTCTCATACACTATTAAGGAGCTCTGGTAGCGTAGTGGTTACGAATCGGGCTGTGAACTGCAAGGTCAGCAGTTCGAAACTACCAGCGGTTCCGCGGGAGAAAGATGAGGCGGTCTGCTCCCGTAAAGATTTACAGCCTTGGAAACCCTGTGCAGGGTCGCTATGAGTCGGAACCGACTCTACGGCACTTAACAACGACAACAACAACATACACTATTAGATTCCTGGTGTGGCATTCAGTTTGAACCACAAGGTTGGCGGGTAACTCACTAGTCACTCCTTGGAAATGCTATACTGGGCTCTTATGGGTTGGAAGATGGCACTTAACAACACCATCATATACTATCATTTAGATTCTTTTGGTAAACATGTTAAAGTTTAATAGTCACCCGTTAGCTCACAGATTATACAGAAATAGGTTGTTGTTGTTAAGTGCCATCGCGTTGATCCTGTATAGAGTTTCTGAGGAGCAGCTGGTGAATTTGAACCACCAACCTTGCAGTTCAAACCAACATTGCGGTCCAGTGCATTATCCTACAGCATCACACAAGGTAGTAAGGTATATTTGACCACACTTGTTGATCCATGAGATGGACACAATGTCTTGGTTTACATCAAGGGTGGGGGACAGCTGGCTGCCAGGCCATATAAAGCCCTTGAAATCATTTGGTCTGGCCCTGCCAAGGCAACCGTGGTTCCAGCCATCATATTGTTGCTGTTGTTGTTACTAAGTGCCAACGAGTCATTTCCAACTCATAACAACCCTGTATATGGTTTCCAAGGAGCAGCTGGTGAGTTGAACCACTGATCTGTGGTTCAAAGAGACATTGCAGTCCAACACATTAGCCCACAGCACCACACCAGAACTCCAGCCTTCACATTAGGGATAAGTTAATGAAATGTTTGACCAAACATATAAGGTGCATTTTTAATTTGATAATTTTGTATGACCCATGGATGATGCTATAAATATCTAAATGGCTGTTGGCAGAAACAATAATGGATAGAATTTTAGGGGCTTAGGTGGCAACTTGTTTGATTTATCATCTTTAACTAAACTGTAATGATGGCCAAGAATATTAAATACACTGTGAATTGCCAGAAACAAGGTTCCCCACCCCTGTATTACAATCTCCCTCCATTCCTACTCAGGTTTGTGTTTTACAAAGGCTGATGGATGGTAATGAGGTTTCTAAAAGACAGTGATTTCTAAAGATACTCAAGCCCCCGGTCCTTTGCACTGAATTTCACTGCCATTGGCTATAGCAAGTATTCAATCTGCCAGGGTGGACAATATAGTCCTTTGATAAGTTAACTGGGTGATTTTTCTCAAATTTAAGCATAGCACTCTGAGTTAAACAAAAGGAAGAAATGAATGAAGGGATCTGGTAGGGGCTCATCAAAAGTTGCTTCACTCCAAGGAGCTTGGAGGAAAGTTTTCATGGATAATTGCATTGAAACGGCACTGTTTACTTTTTGTCTCACTAATAAGATAGCCTTGTAGCACTGTGGGTTAAGCGTTGGGCTACTAACGATAAGGTTGGCAGTTCAAACCCATCGTCTTGCTCTGCTGGAGAGAGATGAGTCTGCTCTTGATTTACAGTCTTGGAAATCCTATATTGGGTTAGTATGAGTCAGAATCGACTCAACAGTAATGGGTATTTTGAATTTGGAATATAAAGACAAGCATCCATTTGTTTATTTCCTTAGTCATTCATTTGGTTGTTCTAGCAATACACATTAAATTCCAGGCACTTGTGTAAGTACTGGAGAAACAAAGGTAAGTTACACATGATTCCTACACTCTTGAGAATTTATGGAAGCAGTGTGGGAGACCAACAAACTGATGGCTGCATTCAGACGTGGTAAGTGTGAGACAAAGGAAGAGAATCACTGGGCATCACGGAAGGGAAAGAATGATTTGGGCAAGACAGAAAACACAATGAAGACTTTAGGGAAACAAGACATTTAAAGAAGGAGAACACGTACAATCAGCAGCCTCAGATAATACATGCAATATTTATCCACACATCACTGTAGCAATTGCCTGTAGTGGTGGTGGTGGTTGTGTGCCATGGAGTTGGTTCCAACTCTTAGCGACCCTGGATAGGGTTTCTGAGACTGTAAATCTTGATGGGAGCAGAAGGCCTCATCTTTCTCCTGTGGAACAGCTGGTAGTTTTGAACTGTTGATTTTGAGGTTGACAGCCCAACTTATAACCCCTAAGCTACCAGAGCTTTGTAGGCATAGAATTTTAGGGGCTTAGGTGTCAACTTGTTTGATTTATCATCTTTAACTAAACTGTAATGATGGCCAAAAATATTAAATATACCGTGAACTGCCAGAAGAACAAACAAATCTGTGTTGGAGGAATTAGAGCCAGAATGTTCTTTAGAAGTGGGGCTGGTGGGAGACACGGTCTCATTACTTTAGACACATAATCAAGCATGACCAATCCCTGGAGAAGTTCATCACGTATGGTCAATTAGAGGGTCAGCGACAATGAGGAAGACCCTCAATGAGCTGGACTGACCCTGTGGCTGCAACAATGCCCTAAACATACTTTTATGAGGATAGTGAAGGACTGCACAAGTTTTGCTCTGCTACACAGAGGGTTGCTATAAGACCAAGCTGATTCATGGCAAATAACAAATACAGTGGTCATCTGTTCAGATTAGGACATAGAAGTGATGGGGGAAGTTTGGCCCTGACATCAGAAGTGAAAAGTTCAAGGTCATCTACCACTGCACCAAGTCTCCTTTGCCCCTTCCACAGCCTTTACTGATGACACATTGCAGAATTCCCCTTTGCTATTCAGATTGCCTAAGTCAACTGGCAGAGAGCTTATCTTTTCTTAATGACCATAGTTGATAAAAATGGAGAAAATGCAATTGGAAATAATGCTTAAATGACATTCACTTTTTTGAATTTTCTGCTGATGTGAAGTAAAAATACAATTACCTCAGCTCTCAGACTCAGCATATTGTGTTCTTCATTCCAGGTTACTCCATAAGTTGCAATTATCACTGTCTGTGGCGTTCACAAGCTTATAGGTGAGTCCTTTGTCAGAGAGTCCTCGTAGCACAGTGGATAAAGTGTTCGGTTGCTAACCAAAAGGTTGGCAGTTTGAACCCACCAGATGCTATGTTGGAGAAGGATGTGGCAATCTGCTTCTGTTAAGATTTATAGTTTCAGAAACCTTATGGGATAGTTTGATTCGGTTTTATGAGCTGGAATAAACTGGGTGTGGTATAGTAAGCTAGCTTTGCAGTGTGAGTACTTCATCAACTAAGGATAAATCAGGATTTCCCATGGCAGAAACAAAACACTTGCATAATGATCTAGGAGAGTGGCTTAAGCCAACTGGATGAGGGAGCAAGGAACACACAGAAATGTTCAGGGATTATCAGTTTAGTTTTTCAAATCCATTCAACTAAAGTGAAATTGATGCGACTCTGCTGAAGTATCTGTGTCATTTTGGACTTTAAATTTTGACATTTTTGACTTTTTGATATTTAAGGCTCAAACAGTAAGGAGCCCTGGTAGTACAGCGGTTAAGCACTTGGCTATGAATTGAAAGGTTGGTGGTTCAAACTCACCATCTGGGGCAATTTTACTCAGTTGTATGATGCTATAGGACAAGTATTGAGCTACTAACCACAAGGTTGATGTTCAAACCCATATGCTACTCCTTGGAAACTCTATCCAGGGTCACTGTGAGTCGGAACTGACTCAACTTCACACCAGTAACAACAGCGTAGAACCAGTAGGAGTAGGAATTGACTTGATGGCAGCAGATTTGGTTTGCACAAAAAGTTAGGGTTGGAGGTTCAAACCCACCCAGAAGCATCTCAGAAGATAAGCTTGACAATCTTCTTCTGAAAGGTCAAACACTAGAGAACTGTCTAGGACACAGTTCTTTTCTCCATATGTGGGGTTTCCAGAGTCAGACTTGACTCACTGGTAACCACCAGCAACAATGCCAGCATCACCAAGAACAACTTTTTATGCTAATCAACAGGACCCAAGCTCCTCCTTCTCCCCACTGTCATGGATGCATCTTCTCCTACCTCATGCTGGCGTGAAGTGTCGTCCACTCAACTCATAGGGACCTTGTATAGGGTTTCTGAGGAAAGGCTGGTGGGTTTGAACCTCTGTGGTTAGTAATCCAGCGCTGATCCTACAGTGCCACACTAGGACACCATCCCCCACCTCATAGAGAACTCTTTTTAATAAAAGCAGTGAGAAGTCAGGGGTATTTGGTAGAAGTTCTTAGAATGTGTGTGCTTTTTTCCTAAGTCATCACTTAGAAAAGTGAGTGTAGGGGTGGGATATTGTTGTTAAGTGCCATTGAGTTGGTTTCTACTGATAGCAACCCTGTGCAGGGTTTCTGAGGAGCAGCCAGTGGGTTTGAACTGTGGACCTTGTGATTCAAAGTCCAGTGCTGATCCTACCAGGAACAACTGGGAGGGATTAACTATTAAGCAGATAAAAGAGTTTGGTGTGAACCCTTTCTCATCACTGTGATTGCTATAATTTATCAGATCACCGTCACATACCAGGCTTCAGGGACATTCAGGATGCTGACATTAGGAAAGTAATTGCAGGAATCACGGGTGGGAACTGCTTGCTATGTTGGCTTTTCTTCTGAATTCTTTCCCTTTGTTACTCATTTAATCTCCTCAGCAGTCAAAAGAGTTATTGTGCCCATATTAAAACTGTAAACTACAGTTATAGTATATATACACATATGTACACATGTTTATATATATATATGTACATGTTGTTGTAGAAGTTCTTAGAATGTGTGTGCTTTTTTCCTAAGTCATCACTTAGAAAAGTGAGTGTAGGGGTGGGATATTGTTGTTAAGTGCCACTGAGTCAGTTCCAACCCATAGCAACCCTGTATAGGGCTTCCAATGAGCGGCTGGTGAGTTTGAATCACAGACCTTGAGGTTCAAACCGACCTTGCTATGCAGTGCATCAGCCCACAGTGCCACACCAGGACTCTTGCCACACACACACACACACACACACACACACACACAGCTATATGTATTTATATATATGTATATATATGTGTGTGTCCCATATACATATGCATGTAAATATTGTTGTTGTTGTTAAGTGCCATCGAGTCGTTTCTGACCCATAGCGACCCTGTATAGGGTTTCTGAGGAGCAGCTGGTGAGCTTGAACCATGGACCTTGCATAAATATGTATAAACACATATATGTGTGCCAAAATCACTGCCATCTGGTCAATTTCAACTCAAAGCAACCCTAGATAAGGGTTTGTGAGACTAAATCTTTACAGGAGCAGACAGCATCCTCACTGAGTAAGCATATGTATATGGTGTCCTGGTGCTGTTGTAGGCTAGGTGTTGGACTACTAACCACAAGATTGGCAGTTCAAACTCACCAGCTGCTCCATGGGACAATACATAGGCGTGCTGGTGTAGTGCCTTAGGATAAGCACTCGACCTAAAGGTTGCTTTGAAACTCAAGGCTAGTGGTTCAAACTCACCAGCTGCTCCTTGAAAATCCTATACAGGATCACTATATGGAGCTCTGGTAGTGTAGTGGTTATGAATTGGGCTGTGAACCATAAGGTCAGCAGTTCAAAACTACCAGCTGCTCCACAGGAGAAAGATGAGGCTTTCTGCTCCCATATAGATCTGCAGCCTCGGAAACCCTGTACAGGGTCGCTATGAGTCAGAACTGACTTCACGGCACATAACAACAACAACAGTATATATATATATATATGTATATGTATATGTATATGTATATGTATATGTATATGTATATGTATATGTATATGTATATGTATATGTATTCACGGGAGTCCTGGGTGTGGTATTGGAACATAGGCACTAGACTAGACTGCTAACTGCAAGGGTTAGGGTTTAAATCCACCAGCTCCTTGGAAATACTGAACAGGGTTGTTATGAGTTGGAACCCATTCAACAACACTTAACAACAACTATATACAAATATGTATATATGATATATATGTATATACATATTTGGAGTAGTGGTGTGGCGCTGTGGGTTAGTGTGCTAGATTGCAAAGTCGATTTGGATCATACGGTCGGTGGTTACAGCTTACCAGCTGCTCCTCAGAAACCCTCTACAGGGTCGCTATCTGTCAGAGCCGACTCGATAGCACTTAACAACAACAACAACAAGTATACATATATACACTTTCAAGAAAAGAAATGAGTGAGAATATATGTATATATATATATACTTACGTATATATATATACAGACACACACACACACATATATATATATATATTATTATTCTCTCCTTTCTTTTCCTGAAAGCTATGCTTTCTCATGGATTGAAATTGGTATGCACTACATTAATAACCTTAAAACGATTTCAGCAAAGATAGCATGATATATGGGTGTGTGCTTGTGTGACTTTAATTTATACCTGAAGAGAGGTCAGTGGGTCTAACAGAGAGAACGGAATCTAGAGCGAGCTAACATTTTAAATCTTCATCAGAAGCCGGTATTCCAAAGGTAAGCACTTCCACTATCTTGATCTCCAGAGAAGATTTGATTAACATTGGAGGTTTTGCCATCATTAGCAGAATGAATAGAATAAATTATTTTTCATTACTGAGATGAGTATAGAAACATTGGGTAGGCTTTGTTTTCCCATGAAAAATAGGGTGTCATGATACAGAGACATGTATCATGTCTCTTTGGAAGAGTGATTCTGAAATGGTCCAGTAGAGACCCATTGATTCTGAGCATGGCATTACCACAAGGAATCCTACAATGAAAACTAGAGGATTTGTTGCATTTTCCTCATGGAAAGTGGGGATCGAAACACCAACAAGGAGCTTACAAACTCTCTGCCAGTGTTAGTGTATATAATTAAACTAGAGTCCTTGTGTAGGGCTATAGGGTTAGCAGTGGACTGCTATCTACAAGGTTGGTGGTTCAAACCCACCAGCTGCTCCCTGGAAACCCTACACAAGGTCACTATGAGTTGGAACTGACTCAATGACACTTATCAACAACAACAATAACTAAATTCCATCCATTAGGCATGATTTTAGTGCTGTCTGGTTGTACAAAGATACTTAACCTGCTTGTACTATTTGAACTTATCTTGAACAGCCTCAATCAAACCAAATCCACTGCCATCAAGTCAATGATCATTCAACGCAAGTCTATAAAGTGTTTGTAAGACTGTGAATCTTCAAGAGAGGAGGCAGTCTCGTCTCTCTTCCTTGGAGTGACTGGTGGATTTGAACCCTGGCCTTCTGAAGCTTAACCCACAGCACGACCAGAGCTCCTTTATTTATCATAAGCAGTCTACTGATTGTGAATGAGCAGCATCAGTGGCTCACCGGATTCAGTGGTGGGATGCTAACTGAAAGGTTGGCTGTTTGAATCCACCACAGGGGAAAGATGTGGTCGTCTGCTTGTTTAAAGAGTTGCAGCCTCGGAAACCCTACGGGGTATTTTCCTGTCATCCTGATAGGATTATTATGAGTTGTAATCGACTCTACAACAGTAGGATTCTCTTGGTTTGTTTATCTTTTGAATTATGAGTGAACAAACTGGCTTAGATCAATTTGCAACAGTAGCCTGTGTGTGTGTGTATAGATATACATAATAATACGCATAGACACAGAGGAATATGGTGAGATAAGATCATAAAAGCAGGAGACAGATTAGGCCTGCCCACTGTTTGTATCTGGACTTAGTTATCCTTGTCTCTTAGGTTGAAAAGTTTTCCATCTACAAATTCTCCTGAATTTTTTTTTTTTTACTGATGAGCAGGCTATTTATCTTGTGCTCCTGAGATGGTAACACATTCTTTATGATACACACTTAACCAAGATTGCTCATATCTCTGTCACCTCCAGGATGGATGGTCACAATGCACTTTAGTTCAGTCTACACTCGTCAGTTTACATACCTTTATTTGTTCTTTGAAAGCCTGTGCTGTGTATATTTCATGGAAAATTCAGTTTCAATGCTCTTTCTTTTTACTTTTTCTATGTGACAAATGTTAGAGCCACTTTTCTCCCTCAAAATTTCCATCATTATTGCTTTTCCTTGTTTTCTAATGTTGCCATGTTTCCTCCTTGTGTCTTTAAAATAAGAAAGGCATTTAGTAAATGATGTAATAAATACTTCTCTAAACCTTTAGGGTTTGTATCATCCAAAATCGTTTCTAAGCATTTAGAGTTATGATCATCTTGAGTTCTACTTTTTCATTTAACATTTACAGTCTTTGCATTTGTCTATCTGAAATTAGCATTCTCTTCTCAGAATGCTATTTCTTTAGTTGTTTTTTGTCTCTCTACTTTTTTGTTTTGATGTTCTTCTCTGGCCTTAGCTGTAATCCTTTTCATTAGGGATTGGCTGCAGAATACAAACCTATGTAAACCGGGCAGTGTGAATATATTTTGTATCAATAAGAACATTTGCTTTAGGAGTCCTGGTGTGAATAAGCGCAGGACTGCAAGGTTGGTGTGAACCACAAAGTCGGTGGTTCAAACTCACCAGTCACTACTCAAAAACCCTCTGCATGGTTGCTGTTAATTAGAACTCACTCAACAGCACTTAACAATAACAACAGATTGTTGATGCTATGTTTCGACAGCAAGAAAACCCACAGAATATCAGTAGTGTATTCATCTCTCACTCAGACAAAGTTTAGGCAGCATGGAAGGACTCTCAAGACAGTTTAATTCCAACGATTAACTCAGTGCACCAGGCTGTTTTCATTTTGTGGGGATGTAAATTACAACCTTTGACCCCCAATGGCGGAACAAGAGGAAACATCACGTATTGTTGCTAGTTGTTGGGTCAATTCTGACTTCTGATGACCCTATCTATGCAAAGCACAATGCATATTCAAAGGGTTTTCGAGGTTTTGATTTGTGGAAGCAGAACTCTTGGTCTGTCTTCTACGTTGCCTCTGTTGTTGTTGTTGTTGTTGTTAAGTTCCGTTGAATCTGTTCTGACTCACAGCAACCCAGTACAGGGTTTCTGAGGAGCGACTGGTGGGTATGAGCAGCCAATCTTGAGGTTCACACTGACCTCTCGGTCCAGTGCTTATCCTATAGCTCCACAGTAGGTTCAAATCGTCAACCTTCCTGCTTAACTATTTGTTCCAACCAAAGATTCTTAGAGCATCATCTTATAGCACACTAAGCTTGGTAACCAATGTCTGCCTAACTGTGAAGAGACTGAATGCCGGCAGAACAGGAACACAATCCATTGTCTCTGCCGTAGTGTGTTCAGTAAAGGAAAGACTGCTACTCAGTCTGGGCTTGGGAAGCTCTGAAATGCTCATAAATACTTTAGACAAACAAGAAAGGTATTCTTGCATGTCACTGGCATCTTCACTCACAGATATAACTGGTATCTCAGCACCTGAAGCTTATGTCCCCTCCACCTCTGAGCTCTACTCCCATTCCCTGGAAAATGTTTAGGAAATGACTCTGCGTTTTGGAACCAGCCAGCCTTTTCCTCTTTTGAGACAAGCATTATAATGACATCAGCAGGGACTGGGGTCGCTTTCCTGAGGTTCTTTAGCAACAAATGATGATGGCAGTCTTCCAGCTGCACATCTCTGTTGACAAGATTGTACCCTGCTATATAGATCAGTATCTGAAATGATTTTCTTTACTTTGAAACCTTACTAAACATTATCACCAGCCGTATACAAATTAGCAGCACAACCCTGAAAAAACAGCACGTGTGCACTTTTGTTTGAGGGCTGCCAGGGAAGGAGAACAGAGATCCGGAATCCTGGAGAGTGGACAAGAGTAAAGACAGGTCTGGAGCTAAAAGCCCTCACTCTTGTCTCTGAAGTAGTTGATGAGTGAGCTCATTAGCCTTTCTGACTCCTTCTAAGATGCAATGACTGATGCCTGTGGTACTTGTGAGAATTAAATAAGAGACTGCACAGAGACATTCAGCAAAAGTACTCAAGGAATGCTGTTGCTGTTACTGCCCTTGAGTTGGTTCTGACTCATAGCAACTCTCATTACAGAGCAGACCTACTCCATAGTGTTTCTTGGGCTGTGAATCTTAATCAGAACATATTGCTAGGACTTTTCTTCCATGGAGTAATTGGTGGATTCAAACCTCTGACCTTACTACACTACTGGGAACTTTTATATAATTAAGAGTGACCACAGTGGTACAAGACCTCTTCAAAGTGTTTAAGAGCAAAGGTGCCAGTTTGAGGACTAAGGTGCTCCTGACCCAAGCCATGGTATTTTCAATCACCTCATATGCATGTGAAAGCTGGACAGTGAATAAGGAAGACCGTACAAGAAGTGATGCATTTGCGTTTTGGTGTTGGAGGAGAATATTGAAAGTATCTTGGGCTGCCAGAAGAACAAACAGATCAGTGTTGGAAGAAGTACAACCAGTATGCTCCTTGGAGGCCCGGATGGCCAGACTTCATCTCTTGTTGTTGTTGTTAAGTGCTGTTGAGTTGATTCCGACCCATAGCGACCCTGTACATGGTTTCTGAGGCTGTAAATCTTTATGGGCTCTCTCTCTCTCTCTCATCTCTCATACTTTGCATATATTGTCAGGAGGGACCAGTCACTGGAGAAGTACATCATGCTTGCTGAAGTAGAGGGTCAGGGAAAAAGAGGAAGACCCCTAACAAGATGGATTGGTACAGTAGTAGTAGCAGCAATAGGCTTAAACATAGCAATGATTGTGAGGTTGGCCCAAAACCGGGCAGTGTTTCATTCTGTTGTGTATAGGGTCACTATGAGTTGGTATCAACTCAATGGCACCTAACAGCAACAAATAATAATAGAATCATTGTTAATAATAATAACAATAATAGTTATACTGCAGAGTTTAATAGAGGAGCTATAGGGCAGTAAATAGAGGGGACAGCTTACGTGGAGACATCATCTTAATATTAACTGTAGAAAGATTTGTGAGAAGTTTCTCCTACCAATCTTAACCTCTGGCTTCAAGTTTCTGAAATTTGAAGTCTTATTGTATATTTCCCTTCTTTGACATTTTTTCAGTATTTTTCTCCATCTTCTTGCTAATGAGTGTGGGCGGCGTGTGGGGACCAAAAACTAAGACAATTGCCGTCAAGTTGGTTCTAATTCCTTGTGACTTTGTTTCTGTCAGAGGGAAACTTCTCTCCATAGAGTTTTCAAGACTGTGGCCTTTTTGAAGCAGACAGTGAGTGAGGCCTTACTTCCAAGGTACCTCAGGGGAATTCAAACCACCAATCTTTTGGTTACTCGACAAGGAATTGTTTGTGCCACTCATGGTCTGTTTAAAAAATGCAAATGAAGTTGCCCAATGCCAATGCCAATGCCAACTTTCTTTCTGCTGATACCTGTGGATGGTGGCCTTCCGGATAGGAGTAGGGAAGTTTGGGATGAGCCGGGAGACACGCTGCCAGATGTAAAGAAAGTTCATATGTTGAATGAAAGTTGATATGGAGACTGAGGATGAGGTAGTGTCTGCATGAAGTCATAGCAATTGAGGAAGATGAGTCTGAGTTGGAGCTGGGTCGGAACAAAATGCACCATACCAGGAGATCCAAGTAAAAGTGTTACGGGTCAAGACTGGGTTCACGTCATATAGGCTCGACATGCAGGCTCCTTGTTAGAGAAGGCAGTCTTGCAGGGAAAGAACAAGATGAATTTTTCTCTACTTTCAAAGGGCTTGAAATCATTTGCTTGTGGGATAATAGTATGGGAGAACTTTAAAATGTTTGTAGAAAACTGGAACTGAAAGATAATGGAATTTTTCCATGCAGTTTTTGAAGCGCCTTCATATGTAGACATCTTCTGTTGTTGTTGTCGGTAGGTGTTGTTGAGTTGGTTCTGACTCGTAGTGACCCTGTGCACAACAGAACAAAACACTGCATGTCTCTGCACCATCCTCTATTATTGTTATGTTTAAGTCCATTGCTGTTGCCATGGTGTCAGCCTAGCCCCTTAGGGACATTCCTCTTTCTTGCTGACTCTCCACTTCATCAAGTATGATGACTCTCCACTTCACCAAGGGACTAGTCTGGCCTGATAAGTATGAGAGATAAAGTCTCACCATCCTGGCTTCTGAGGACCATTCTGGCTGTACTTCTTCCAACACAGATCTGTTGGGGTTTTATTTGGCAGTCCATAATACTTCTAATATTTTTTATCCAACACTATAGTTCAAAGGCATTGATTCTGTAGGCATCTGTGATATCCTTAAATTCTGTCCTAGGCCTTCTCATCATCAGTGAATTTCATTTACTCTTAATACTGATCATGCCTGATACAAAACCAAAGCACATGTCCCAAATTGTTTTCAAGGGATGGGCCCTATACCAGCAAGTGCAGCACAAAGTGAGAAGACGATGAGAGAATCTCAAACTCTGGGGGTGAGCTCCAGGAATCTGTTGATGTCATAAGCATTCAGGTGATTTCATATACCCTAGAGATCTCTGGTAGTGTAGTGGTTATGAATCGGGCTGCGAAAGGCCTCAGGGTCAGCAGTTCGAAACTACCAGCTGCTCCACAGGAGAAAGATGAAGCTTTCTGCTCCCGTAAAGATTTACAGCCTCGGAAACCCTGTACAGGGTCGCTATGAGTCAGAACCAAGTCCACGGCGCATTACCACCACCACCACCAGAGATGAAGAGCCACTATTCTAGAATATATCGCCAGTTGTCACAAAGTTTGCTCTGACTCGTGGCACCCTCATGCATGCAAACCTGTGCTTTATCGAGTTTTAATGCATGATTTTTGGGGGAAGAACATCACCCTACTTTTCCTCTAAGGCACCTCAGAATGGAATTGAACCTTCAACTTTTTGGTTAGCAGCTAATCATGTTAATTTTTTGCAGCATCTAGGGACTTACTTATCACAGGTATCTCATATTTAATGTGCTCCAAATGTGAGGGGACTTCCCAAAGTTCATGGAAAAATCCCATTATCTTTAATTGGTTGAATTCTCCTTCTCTATCCCTGCCAACTCTTCCCAGTTTCACTGTCATTACATGCATATTCTTTCAAACTTCAAAGTTGAACGTGTCCTCTAGACCTCATGTCAAATCACCCAATCACCACTCTTGACTCCACCTGCTTCTCTCCCTCCTCACAGTTCACCATCATCGGTCTGTAGAAACGACTTCCTGCAGGACCCCTATCTTGTCCCAGGCATTGTGTTAAGCCAGGGTCAGTAAGCTGTAGACTGTAGGAAAAATAGAGCCCACCACCTGCGGTGTAAATAAGGTGCCACTAGAACATAGCCACACTCATTCATTTACTTATTGGCTATGAACACTAGCTCATTAGCACAACATAACTGAATAGTTGGGGCAGAAACTGTATGGCCTACCAAGCCTAAATCATTGACTGTTGATCAGTGCTGTTGAGTTGGTTCTGACTCATAGTGACCATGTAGAGGGTTTCTGAGGAGCAGTTCATGGGTTTGAACCACTGACCTTGTGGTTATCAGTCCAGGGCTTACCGTACAGCACCACACCAAGACTCTACATTACTTACTGTCTGGCTCTGTAAAGAAATGTTTACGGGACCCTGTGCTAAGCACTGGTGTACAATGCACTAAAAGACACTTATAGTCCAGCAGGGAAGAACAATGGCTGACGTAAGCTATCTAGTGATTTATACCAAGAGCACATGGGGGAATTAAGAAAGGCTTAACGGGGAACCACTCTTAGTCAGAACCAACTTGACGGCAGCTGGCTTGGTTTTGGTTTACAGGGAAAGCGAGTGAAAGCTGAGTTTCAAGAATAAATAGAGATTTGCCAAATGGAAAAAAACCATTTGATCAAGCGAAGGCCAGTTATTATTATTGTTTTGCAACTTCTTTATTATTGTTTTGCTACTTCTCACAGTGCATGGAATGTTCCTGAATATATTATGGTTATTTAATATAGTTGACAATCCAGTAATCATTTCATAAAAACCCTGGACACTAAGTCTTTAGAGGAGGAGCTTTCAGATTGCTGCCTGCCTAGAGCATTGTTGTTGTTGTTGTCAGGAGCCATCGAGTCATAACCAACTCCTAGCGACCCCATGCACAGCAGAACAAAACAATGTCTGATCCTGGGCCAACCTCACTACCGCTGCCACACTTGATGCCATCAATGATGCCACCTGGCTGATCCATCTCATTGGGGGTCTTCCTCTTTTTCTCTGACCCTCCATCTTACCCAGCATGACATCCTTCTCCAGCGACTGTTCCCTCCTGACAATATGTCCATGTTGTTGTTGTTATGTGCCGTGGAGTCGGAACCGACTCATAGCGACCCTGTACAGGGTTTCCGAGGGTGTAAATCTTTACGGGAGTAGAAAGCCTCATCTTTCTCCCGCGGAGCAGCTGGTAGTTTCGAACTGCTGACCTTGCGGTTCACAGCCCAAGTCGTAACCACTGCGCTACCAGAGCTCCTTAGGGATCCATAATTCTAGACGTGGTAGCCATTAAACAGCTTATGAAGGGATGCTTCTGTTGAGCATCCCAAATGCTCCATATTAAGACTCTGCATAGATTTCATTCTGAAAGCCCAGTACACACTTTGGGAATTGCTAGAAGTAGTGAGTGACGACTGGGTGGCATTTTTACTTCTGGGAACACGTGACTTACAATGGCATATTGGTGTAACAATTTTGCCCCAAGGGTTATGGCCTATCCTCCAATGTGTGCACACTGCTGGGGTCCGATGGCAAATCAGATGCCAGATCTGAAATGATTCTTAGTTATGTGTACCCCTCTTCTTACTGAGCTACCAGTCTTCCATTTTCAGAAAATAAGCTCAAGGAAAACATTTTTTTTTTTTTTTTTTAATCCCCAAACTCAGGAAGATCTGTGTGAAATGACTCAGAGGCATCTGTTTTCTGTGCTTTTTTATTAGTTATGTGACAATAAACAACAACAACAATCTTTCTTCCCATTAACAAGAATGTGTCCTTTGGAGTCACTCCTCTTTTTTCTTTGATGGGAAAAGACAGAGCAAAAGCCAAGGCCCAGGGATACATCCGTGGAGAGATGAGATCCCAACAATCTGTGCTAGGAGCGAGTTCTCTTCAGTGCATCTGTAATCTTATCTGCTTTTATTGCTGACCTGTCCTGTCAGGTAAAACACATCTTCCATTTTCTTTTCAGACTACGAAGCCAGGCTAACATAATTCTACCTGCTTTGTCACTGGGAGGGATGTGTTTGAGCGAGAAAAATGGAAACACTGTTCAAGATCTGCCTCCGTTTTCAGCATCTCCTTGGGTACCCTCATCCAGCTAAGTATTCACTGTGGTCCAAACAGTGAAACATTGTCTCTTCAGGCCAGGATGTTTTTGGATGGCTTTTTTAGAGGGAGAAGTAGTTAGCAGATCTGAGGGATTTCTTAATTCCCTTTCTTTCCAGCTTCTGACATTCCTCATGAATCTGACCCTTGGCTGTTCTCTGTTGCTTTTTCTCTTGAGCGGCCTGGTTTCCTTATCACCAGCATTACTTCCCATCTGGCTGCCGATCTAGCTGATTAAAAACACTGGCCTTGAAAAAAATCTCTTGCTTGAAAGTCAATGCTTGGAGGAGATTAGGACTATTTGTAATTTAAGGCACTCCCTTCAGAGCCTCGGGTGGATTTGCGCTCTAGACTGAAGCAAACCTCAACTAATTCTCTTGATCCTGATAATCCACTTGCTTCCAATATTCATCAAATGGCAAAATGAAAAGCTTTTAAAGAAAGAGAATAAATGTGCAGGCTTAAAATCACATGGAATTCTAGCCTTAATAAAATGTGGGGGAAAAAATATGAGGAAATGAAGGTTCTGAATTCGATTCCCAACGAGACAACTTGAAAGCAGACAAAAATCCACGGAACCCAAACAAGTATGTCTTGTAGCTCTTGAATTTCTTTAGCAGGTATTGGATCCCAAATGTAAGCCTTTTCTGATGTTTTTATTTTTCATTTTTAATAAAATCAACATGGTGCAAACTAACACTATCTGAGGGCCGGTTTCTTACCCTTTTGTATATGAAATTTTCTATTACACCCATCGCTCTGTTTGGTACCTAAATGAAATGAATCAACTGTTTAATGTGTAGTCATCACACACATGCACCAACAGATATACAATCTCTATGTAAATGGGATCTCACTACTCATTTGTCAGTTTGTCAGACTGTGGTGGCTCGAATGTGGCTATGATGTTAGAAGCTATGTCATTGGTATTCCAAATAGTAGAATGACAAGTTGTAGCCAAGCCTACAGACTAAGACTGCAAGAAATTCTTGACAATCTACTTCTGAAAACGAACCAGTGCAAACTGTATGGATGCCAACTGAACACTGTTTGACTCACTTGCTTTGGACGCGCCTGAAGGAGGGATCATTTGCTGGGGAATGACATTGTGTTTGGTGAAGCTGAGTTAGAACTGACTCGATGGCACTTAACAACAACAACAGCAGTAACCTATCTATCTACAGGGAGAAAGTCTTGTCTGAAGGAAATCTTGTAACCTTATTATAAGGATGGAGGAAGTTTTTCTGAGTTAGGGTAAGAAAACTCAGGGATGCTAAGAGAATCAAAGTAAACTTTTCCTTTATTCAGCAATCCAATAAGGACATTGTTGCGAAGTGTCATCGAGTTGGTTTCAACTCATAGAAACCTTGTATAGGATTTCCAAGAAGCAGCTGGTGGATTTTAACTGCCAAACTTGCAGTTAGCAGCCCAGTGCTTTTCTTACAGCACCATAGAGCAAACCCTGTCAGGAAAGGAATGATTTTGACATGGTGACAGCCAAAAATCTTTTCCTGGACTTCTAAAATTAGTATTGCTAAACTTCTGAGTCTAACAATAAGGTACATAAATTGGAAACACTATAAACCATGGGTCTCCACCTGGTACTTTGGGTTAAGGTACATATAGAATAATACTGGTGGTGGTGGGAGTGGTGTGCCGTGGAGTTGGTTCTAACTCATAGCGACCCTGTATAGGGTTTCCAAGGCTGATAATCTTTATGAGAGCAGAAAGCTTCATCTTTTTGCCATTGAATGGCTGGTAGTTTGAACTGCTGGCCTTGAGGTTAGCAGCTCAAATTGTAACCAGTACTCTACCAGAGCTTCTTCAAATAATACTACAGGATTTTTATTATCAATGCTGGGGTTGTACAAGTAAGAAATATCACAGTATTTCACAAGCATACTCACCAATAGTAACCACTACACTACCAGAGCTCCTTAAAGAGTAGCATAGTGGTTATGAATCGGGCTGCTAACCTCAGGGACAGCAGTTCGAAACAACCAGCAGTTCTTTGGGAGAAAGATGAGGCTCTCTGCTCTCGTAAAGATTTACAGCCTCAGAAACCTTGTACAGGGTCGCTATGAGTCAGAACCGACTCCACGGCACATCACAACCACCATCCAAAAGAGCAGACAGCAATACACGATGATTTTATATCAACTAGCTTAGTTTTCCAACCCAAAAGTGGTCTGGTTTTTGGAGCAAGAGACGTTGTTGTGTGCTTTCAAGTTGGTTCCAACTCATAGGGACCTTAGAGGGTTTCTGAGAGTAGCTGGTGGGTTTGAGCAAGAGAATTGTTGTTGTTGTTATGTGCCGTGGAGTCAGTTCTGACTCATAGCGACCCTGTAGTACAGGGTTTCTGAGCCTGTAAATCTTTACGGGAGCAGAAAGCCTCATCTTTCTCCTGCGGAACATCTGGTAATTTCGAACTGCTGACCCTAAGGTTCGCAGTCCAATTCGTAACCACTACGCTACCAGAGCAACAGAATAAGAGAGACTTGTTCACGATGAAAGTGAGTAGGTTTCTTTTCCAGGTTTCCCCTGCATTTTATGAGTGGGGTGGTTCAGGCAGGTGGAGTAAAATGGTAGGGATCATTGTAAACTAACAGGAAAGCTGCAATCCACACCCTTTTGACCTGAATTGTCAAACACAAGCATTGTCATCTGAAACTTTGTGTAAATTCAACAAGCAGGCCACAGGCTAATCATTTTGTCTGTCAGGTCTCTTTCAGATCACTCTGGTTTCCGCAGAATGGATTTGAAGGCACACAGGGATGGGTATTGATAGCCCAGTAGTGGATGTGAGAGCATTTGTGCCTGTTTCTATGTCATGTGATTTGATAGCTTCACAATGAAACAATAAAAGTGCTGAGTTAGAGAAAGATAAGGATTACCTTTATAAGACCTGCCTTGGGAAAGGTCTCTTACCCACGGAGAATCCTATTCAGGGCTCATCTGAGATGGAAAAGCTTCAGTGGGGATATTTTGGTCTGAATAATCAGCAGACATGGGCGGGTAAATTATTTCATTTGAGCTAGATATTTCTTAACCATATGTTTTAGTTAGCATTCTCTTGTTGCTATTAAGTGCTGTTGAGTCAGTTCTGACTTGCAATGGCTCTGTGTAGGGTTTCTGAGGATCGGCTAATGGATTTGAACCACTGACCTTACAGTTAGCAGGCCAGTGCTTAACAATAATAGAAGGGGAGGAGAGATAAATTGATTTTAAAGAAATGGCTGGCAAGTCTCAGCCCCATGTGTCAGGTGGCAGGCTGAAGGTCTCTGCTGGCTCACCTCGGTTGCAGGTCTTATGCATTGATGTATCCTGGACACCATCAGAAAGCTGTGCTCTGAACAACTACATGAAGAGCTGTGAATTCTGAGCGAAGAATAGTGTGCAGATTATGGGGCACTTTGGGAAATATTTTCTTCCTGATTTTGAATGTACACTGTACTGAGCTCAAGGACCAATGTTGTTCTGAAGAGAAGGTATATTTATGAGAACATTTATCTGCCTCACATTGAAGACTTTAAGGAGGGCCAGACTGAGACTACACTAACCATCTTGGGTGGTTACAATGCTTAGAGTGTGCAAAGGATCACTTTACTTACTCACAGTTAAAAATAGCCTTCTATTTGTACACACTGTTTGCTTTAGGCTAAATAAACTTTCGACTTTGGTAAATGTTTTGCTGATAGTTATTCTATTTTGCTGATTCCCTGAAGGAAGGAGGTATGCTGGTAGTGGAACAAAATGGATTTTCATTGCCAAGGTTTGAAGAAGGAAATCCTCAATCTAGAAATTAAAGTGTGTTCCTATGTGTGAAATATTTCATTTGGGATGCTTTTCCTTTAGATTTTAGAAACAATTCTGTGTTAAAAATCATTGCTTCTGTTATTTAAACACATTTTAGCCAAGTTTGATGTACCTAAAAACTATTTATTTATTTATGGGGGCTTTTTATTTTTTCCCAAGCCACCCGTCTGATTTAACCTCAAGTGTTATTTTCATAGTTGCTTCCTACACTTAGGGGATCGGGGTCTTTGGTGATGTCTTCTCCTAATGCCTTGTGTTTTTCAATTCAGAGCCTGTGCTGCCATTTGTAATTATGTGTTTGTGAATATTTACTTAATCCAGAAGCATAGTTTGCTCAATTTTGGATTCCTGGTTCTTAGTCCAATGGCTGGCATAGTAGGATATCATTAAATGTTTGTCAAATAAAGTGTAACTGCACAAGAGAGGATGGAGTGGTAGCGAGGAACTTGAGATGGAAGGAACCAGAGGCTGCTGTGTAGCCTGGTACAGACACACACCCTTCTTCTCCCCAAATGTATTAAAGAAAGCCACTCCATGGAGAATACATCGGAGTCCTGGTGCGGCACTGTAGGATAAGCCCTGGACCACAAGGCCAGTTTGAGCTGCAAGCTTGGCAGTTCAAACTCACCAGCCACTCCTTGGAAAGCCTATACAGTGTCGCTATGAGTCGGAACCAACTTGATGGTACTTAACAACAACAACAACAACAACAACAACAACAGTCCTGGCGTAGCACTGTAGGATAAGCACTGAACTGCTATCCGCAAGGTCTGTGGTTCAAACCCACCAGCCGTTCCTCAGAAATTCTATGTTGTTGTTAGGTGCCATTGAGTTGGCACTAACTCATAGTGACCTTATGTGCAGCAGAATGAAACACTAAGTGGTCCTGCACCAACCTCACAAACATTACTACACTTGAGTCTGTGCAAATCAATCTCATTGAGGGTCTGTCTCTATTTTGCTGCCCCTCCACTTTACAAGGCATGATGTCTTTCTTCTTCTTATTATTTTTTTTAATGTTTTATTGTGAATTATGTGATTGTTTACATGGGAGAACATTAGTTTTACATTCATCCTATTGTATATC